>NC_056743.1:1245621183-1245919964 GCF_019279795.1 Protopterus annectens
GCAGTCATTACACTTGGATTGAATCCCAAAGCTGAGGTTGGGATGCTGGGCCTAAATAGAATTAGGAGTGGCTGTGAGGCCCTACAGAACTGCAGTGGCAAAACCTGTTCTGGATTTAGAGTAAAGAGGTAAGTGGTTCTGCTTTTTAAAAGTGTGCACTGAAGTTCAAGTTACAGCCTCCAAAATATCCATGGTTGGTACTCCTCTGTGGAAGGCTGCTGAAGTAGCTGCTGCTCTGGTTGAATGTGGCCTAATGCCCTTAGGCACTGATTTCTCATGTTGTGAATATCTGAAACGAATGCAGTGGAATTTCCATTTTGAAATAGTCTGCTTTGAAATGGCCTTTCCTTGTGATCCTGCAGCATATGCTAGTAAAAGTTGCTCAGTCTTCATGAAAGCTTTAGTTTTGTCCAAGTAGAAGCGTATCTGTCTGTGTATGTCCGAAGAATGCAGAAGTCTCTCCCCTTTATTCTGTGGGTTTGGATAATAGGTAGGCAAATGAATGGTTTGGTTAAGAGCCACACTGGACACTACCTTAGGCATAAATGTTAGGTTTGTCCTTAGAGAAACCCTGTCTGGATGGAAAATAATAAAAGGTTCCACAGCGATTATTGCCTGTAACTCTGATACTCTTCTTGCTGAAGTTATTGCTAGGAGCAGAGCTGTTTTCCATGATAAGAATTTTATCTCAGCTGTATTGGCAGGCTCAAAAGGAGGCAGTGTGAGCTTTTCCAAGACAAAATTGAGGTCCCATGCAGGTATTGGTGCTCTCCTTGGAGGTCTTATGTTTTTGGTCCCTCTGAGGTACTGCCTGGGGGGCCCACATGGTAGGAAAATGTGGATGTGAAAAAATAGGTCGGTCCGTATTGTAATGAGCTGAAATGGCATAAGCATGGATCTTAATTGATGAGAAGGATAGGCCTTTGTCCAGCATCTCAGTTAGGTGTTGTAAAATCTGAGGAATATTTGGTACAAGCGTGTCAATTCCTTGTACTTGGTTCCAAGCACACAATCTCTTCCATTTTCTGCATAAGATTTTCTGGTGCTGGGCCTCCTGGCCTCCAAAATAACATCCATAATCGCTTTAGAGAGGTGTGTTCTGAATGGTTACATTATCCGCCATGCAGCCAGATTTAAGGTTCTTAGTTGGCTGTGCAGGTTCTGATTGTTTTATTGGGTCAGTAAATGGGGAATTTGAGGTAATGTCCAGGCTGGGCCTTGAGTCAAGCTCTTTAGGATTGGGTACCAGTGCTGGCGTGGCCAATCCGGGGCAATCAGTATAATTTTTGGCTTCTCTTGTCTAACCTTTAGGAGTACCTTGGGGAGTAGAGGCAGTGGAGTAAAGGCATAAATTGTAACGGTTTTCCAGCTGAAAGACGGCGCACCCACTTTCTATGCTTGTTTGTACTAAGTCCTTGTGCAGAATCTCTGTAGTTGGCAGTTGTGAGTGGAGGCAAATAGATCTATGTCTGGGCATCCCCAATTCCTTGTTATAATGCTAAAGATTTGCGTATCTAGTTTCCACTCATGAGGATCCATGAGGTTTCTGCTTAGTTTGTCTGCCAGAGCATTTGTCTTTCCTGGCAGGAATTGTGCTTGTAGGTGTACCTGATAATTCAGTGCTGTGCTCCACAAAATCATGGCTTGTCTGCAGAGGGGGTATAAAGGTGTGCCTCACTGCTTGTTTATGTACCACATGACTATAGTATTGTCCGTCTTTATCAGCAGTTGTCCCAGATGAAGTAGATCCTTGAAGGCTGTCAGGGCATTCTGTACAGCTAGCATCTCTTTTTGATTGATATGAAGATGCGTTTGGCTTGCGGGCCATGTGCCCTGAATACGTTTTCCTGCCATGTGGACCCCCTAGGGATAATCTGATGCATCTGTTAGTGTCTGCCTGGCTGTGGGTAAAGTGAATGGCTGTCCCTTGTTGTGGTGACAGGCTTGTGCCCACCATCGAAACTCCTGTTGCAGGCAGGGAATGAGAGTAATTAATGTTTCCAGGCTGTGGCAATTTTGAGTCCAAACACTTTTTAGATACCATTGTAGCTTCCTCATATGCAGTCTTACATATGGAATTAGCAGAATGCAGGATGCCATGAAGCCCGAAGCCTACAGAATTTTTCTTGCAGATAACTGGGTCTTTGTTGTCATGCTTTCGAAGTAAGAAGTCAATTGCCTTTGTTTGTCTGGCGAAGCCATCTGGGCAGTTGTATTTAATCTTGCACCCAGGAATATTATCTCTTGAGAGGGTACTAGTTTTTATTTCTTTTTGTTTACTGTGTACCCCAGGCAAATTAGTAATCTTTTTACAAATGCCAGATGCTTTAGTAGAATGTCTTTGTTCTCTGCTTGAATAAGGCAGTCGTCAAAGTAGGGATATATTTGAATTACTCTTTGTCTGCAAAATGCAAATATGGGTGCCAGGCATTTTGTGAAGACCCTGGGCGCAGTAGATAAGCTGAAGGGCAGTGCAGAGAATTGGTAGTGCATTGAGCCAGCTATGAATCTGAGGTATCTTCTGCAAGATTGTCTGATTGGGATATGCAGGTATGCCTCCTCGAGGTCCAAAGTTACAAGCCAAGCCTTGACTGTAGCTGTGCGCCATTTGGTAGGGACAAAACCTGAGGTGAGGCTGTGATTGAACAGTGCACAGAGGTGAGGTGCCAGTTCACTCTGTAGTTCATGTAGAACACAGCCAGGGATATTGTCAGGTCCCATAGAAGCTGTATTCTTGGCCTTGGACAGTGCTGTTTTAACCTGTGCAGCAGTAATACTGGGTACCTGGCAATCTACTTGGCAATGATTGGTCCTTTGGGGAGGAGAGAGGGGTAAATTTGGCACTGAAATATGAAGTATATTGGAAATATCTGTTGGCTTGGTATAGGAGGTACCATTGTGTAGTAGCTCAGAGCAATCTGGGTATTGCCGTGGAGATTTTTTACATAACTATAGAAGACCTTGTGGTTGTCTTTACTATCTGCTGCAGTTCTGTTTTCATAGCTAGCTTTAGAGGATTTGATGAAGGATCTCAACTTTTTGTTGTGGCTTACAAGGGAGTTTTTTCAGTCTTAAGACTTAACCCTATTCTTCATCAGTTTCCTCCTTCTGTTGTAGAGTTTGTTTATGGCAGGGGACCACCAGATTGGCTTCCTTTTTTTTTTTGGAGGAGAGCATCTTGTTTCTATTGAGTATGGCGAGATCCATGCATTTGTGTACGTGTTAGTACAGTGCATTGGTGTATGATTCGGCGGTCGTGCAACTGTTCTCCATTTGCATGGGTGCCGTGAAGTTAGCCATCTCTGTTTTTAGGAGCCCAAAGTTAGCTTTGGAGAAGTTTTTCATGGTATTTTCCTTTGCGGGGGCTGGGGGAGGGATGTAGATTTCCAAGGTGATTAGTTTGTGGTCATATCTAACCAGGGAGGAGCTATTGGTGTAGAACAAACGGTCGCCCATGTTAGTAATAACCAGGTCAAGGATGTTGGTTTTTATCAAACCAGGGAGGGGCTGAATATTGGTGTAGAGCAGTGGTCTGCCATGTTTTTAATGACCAGGTCAAGGATGTTGGTCTGATCTAACCAGGAAGGAGCTGACTATTGGTGTAGAGCAATGGTCGCCCATGTTAGTAATAACCAGTTCAAGGATGTTGCTACCTCTAGTGGGGTTAAGAACAAAGCTGGTCTAGGGCATTGGAATTAATGAACTCCAGGAAACGTTGGACAAGTGTATTGGTACATGAGTAGTTTTCCCAGTTAATTGAGGGGTAGTTGAAGTTGCCTAGTATGAGAGTGTTAGGCTGGACCCTAATATTCTCTTGGGTGCTTAGGAACGTGGAGTGAGTGTCTTGGGACATGGTTGGGGGGGGACCTGTAGCAGGCTACGACCTGAATTGCTGTCTTACCCAATGTTAGCTGCACCTGAAGTATCTCTGATGCGTTATGTTGGGCTACCCGTCTGGAGGTGTGCATATCCTTTATAAATATGGAAACACCACTGCCTTTGGAGTTTCAGTCCAAGTTAAGGTGTGGAAAGAGTTGTAGCCTGGTAGTGTCGAGGTGCTTTCTGCTGCCTTGAACCAGATCTCTGTTACAGCACAAATGTTGATGTTCTCCATTTTAAGGAGTGCTTCCAGCGAGTGCATTTTGAGATTTAGACTTCTAGCATTGAGCAGCATGACCCTCAGATTACATTTGTTTGTAGCTGTTATGGTGGTAATTTGGTCTTTGGACCACCGCCTAAAATGACACTATAGGGGTGGCAAGAGCCTTGGCCTGTATTCAGAAGCCCAGGGGTGACAGATGCAGGCCATCTCTGGCAAAGCATCGAGGTCTGTCAGTCATGTCATCCCAGGCAGATACTGGATCCCCTTAGAATGACACCAGAAACTTAGTTGTTGAAATCACTCATTTTCTGCTTGTACTGTGGTGTCATTCTAGGTGATGGAAGGATGCTGCTCAGGGCTAGTGTCAGCTCCTCCACGTCCCTTTTCATGTAATCCAGGGAGGTATATCTCAGGTTATTCACACCCATACGTACAATGTCATATTTGTACTTGTTGTTGAGGGACTTGAGTGCGTACGTTGTGGCAGATCCTGGCACCTGACAGTCGGATGACTGTTGCTTTCTCCTTATTCAACCTAGTGAGTGGGACATCAGTGTACCTCACTATCGAGTCACTTACGACTAGTGTGTTTGGCATGCTGTTTTGCATTAGGGGCTTTGTTTGAGTGGCACACTTTAGGAGAGTTGTGTCTCGTGATTAGTGTTGTGGTGGTAGAATGGGTTTCTGCCTTGGATGTCTCTGCTGTTTGGTTAGATTTTTATTGTGAACCTCTACGAAAGTGGGTATGTGGTTTCTGTTTTTATGTGAAGGCAGTGCTGGTGTGTCTTCTGGAGGGCTGTGTGTTCCATGTGGTACAAGTGCTTGACCAGCTATTCCGGTCTTGGCTGGAGAATGTGTGGCTTCCAATTTGGATATACAAGTGCATCTCTTGCAAGTCTGATTGTTGGGAGGTAAGAGGAGAGGGTTGTCTGTGTACAATGGGCATCCTGAGGCAATGTAGCAACTGCCTGAAGTGCACCAGGTTAATAGGAGAAAGCACAGGGAACTAACATTTAGACATCCCTGGAGGGGGTGAGCATTAATAAGTACTTGGATCCGTTTCCTTGTAGAACGTTTAGTGCTGGTAGCACTGTTGTGTGCTACAATAATTGCTACAAGAAATCTGGTAAAGTGCTAGACTAATAAGCTAGTAAAAGTGCAGGAGAGGAGAGAACTAGTAGAGCTAAGGGAAAATTTGAAGAGCAGACTTTGGCACTGCTCAGATGTTTATACACAGTTCTGGATATACAGCAAGTCTGTATCTGGACTAGACTAGTTACAGGAAAGGCATAGGGAACAGCGGCGTTTAAAACCAACAAGTTGAGAGAGATGGAAAAACTGCCCAAACGGCCAATCTACATTTGCTGGGTCAGAAACCTCTCTTGTGGTAGATAGGCTTACCTAGTGCTTACCACTCCCCCTGACAAGCTTAGACGGCTTCTCTGCAACAGAGAGAGGTTTGTGGGGCTCCGAAGCTTACGAACAGTCCTGGATACAGCAGATCTCTGTCTGGACTAGACTAGTTGCAGAAAAGGCGGGAAACAAGCGCAAATATGTGCTTTAAACCAGAATGTTGAAAGACATGGAAAAAACTGCCCAAATTGCCAATAAACCACAATTTCTGGACAGAAACCACTCTCCTTGTGGTAAATAGTCTACCTAGTGCTTACCACTCCCACTGATAAGCTAGAAGGCTTCCCTCCAACACATAAAGGCTTGGGGTGCTCAGAAGCTTGCATACAGTCGTGGGTGCAGCAGATCTGTATCTGGACTAGACTATTTTCTGGAAAAGTGGGAAACTAGGTTTTTTTTTTTTTTTTTTTACAGAAAGGCAGCTAAAACAGCACTAAAAACAATTCAAGTGTAGTGCAAGCTAGCACACGAGTGTGTAGCAATATTAGAGCAAATAAATGCAATTTATTCAAACTGTATTCTGAACTGAATTTGATTATTTTTATTCAACTGTGAAGAATTAAAAAGTGCTAAAAAATATACTTAGCTGAGAAACTGAACACAAGGAGAGTGTAGCAAAAAATGTTTTTATTAAAGTGGAAAGGGAGAAAGCAGGAACAGAAGATATTTGAATACATTTTGGAGGGATGTCCAGTTCTTTGCAACGTCTCTGTCGTCCCATATTTTCTCCACTTTTTGATGACTGACTTCACTGTGTTCCATGGTATATCTAATGCTGTGGAAATTGTTTTGTACTCTTCTGATTGATACCCTTCAACAATGAGATCCCTTTGATGCTTTGTAAGCTTTCTGCAAATCATGACTTTTGCTGTAGCAGGCAACTGAGTAAATGTCAGGAAAATCCTACTTGGACAGCTGAACTTTATTTGGGGTTAATCAGTCTCTTTAATTGATGGCAGGTGTGTACCCAAGAAGACTGAATGCTGTAATTAAATCAAAAGGTGCTTCAACAAAGTATTTAAGGGTGTGCACACTTATGCAGTCAGCTTGTTGTACGTTTTTTATTTTTATATATTTTTTCCTAACATTCGTTTTTCAATTAAATTGTACAGATCATAGATCACATTAAAGGTGGGAAAAGTTTTGAAATTATTTTTTGTGGTCTCATTTTTTTATATCACAAAAACCTGGCATTTTAACAGGGGTGTGTACACTTTTTTATATCCACTGTACATATATTATGATATCTGAATTAAATATATACGTTTTAGTAGAGGACATTGCCACATCAATGGTTAAACCAGCTGACTCATTTTAAGAAAAATAAGGGAAATGTGAATGAGCTATTAAATCATTGAATGGCACACCACAGTGCTGAGTAGGCCCTGAGATTAGGTCTGGGAGCAGCCATTATCTGTTGGCTTTTGTAAAGAAGGGAGAGAAGTGTTGTAAATGTTTCTGGCTGCTATGCATTGCCATACAACCTCTAAATGTGTACTGTAGCAGTCTCCCTCCTGTTTAATTTTTGTTGGCCAACTATGACCGTTTGATGTTTTACTATGTGTGGTTTTGCTGAAAGGAACTTTGAGGGTTTATGTTCGGCGAGTGGCCGTTCGATGAACTTGCCATTTGATGGCCGAGTATAGACCTGTTTTTTTATTTTATGATGTCCTGTATTGAATGCTGAAAAGATTTGGCTTCTAGAAATTAGCTTACACACCTTAACATATAAAGAGTAGCAGTTTGTGGTGGTCTTGGGTGACCCCAGAAATGTGACACATTTACCTGTGTGCAGAGCATGAAAAGTGCATGAACTCCCTGATTAAGTTCCAACTTAGAGTCCTTGAATATGTACGATTCTGTGAATTCACCCCCCACTACCTCAGCCCCTGCCTTTGACATCAGGTTCTTGGTTTGTTCCACTTGCTGTTCCTTTCCTTCCTTTGGTAGCTTTTATATTTTGAGTGATAGCCTGATAGATAGATAGTCCTGCCAAGCATACAAGGGAGAGAGAACCTCAAGCATGTCTAGGTGTGCATGGCTTCATCAGTTGGAAAGGAGCTAGAGGCATTGGACTGATGTACATAAATTATTTTAATTTGGGTCTTTTGGGATGTTCCAACAACTTCACTCCTGCAGCTTTCTCACATCCATATGTACAGCTGTTTGATGTCTTCCTTGTGATTTGCAATTTGAAGTTCAGTTTGATCTCCCCATGGTTTTAGGGTCAGATGAAGTAGGTGAGCTTTCCTCAGCCACTGAAACCTGTTTCTCTGGCTAGTCGTCTAGTGCTTAGGATGCAACTTAACTTAGTCCACTTACTGGTGGAGATGATTATTTGTCCTGTATGTTGTTAAGCTGAGTGCTCTAGCATCAGTGTTTCTCTGTTGCAGCAGTGTAAGGTTTTTTTTGTATAAATGTCTGATCCTGTATGGTATGCTCCAGAACCATTTGTATCTAGTGATATGGCACTTTGTTCATTTGCAGGGAGCCGTCGAATGGTGGATGTGATGGATGTAAATACACAAAAGGGTATTGAAATGACAATGGCACAATGGGCCAAGTACTATGAAACTCCTGAGGAGGAACGTGAAAAACTTTATAATGTTATTAGTCTGGAGTTCAGCCATACCAAACTAGAAAACCTTGTACAGAGACCTTCTACGGTACGTTAAATTTTCACTCTAGTTTTATTTGTTTGGACATACCATCACTGAAATTAAATTCTATCAAGTTACATTCAAATGCATGCTGTAATGAGCAGTTCTCTGATACTGAAATATAACTGTTTAAAGAATGTTTGATTTCCAGGGATTGAAAGTTGCTTGCTTGTTTTGTACAGTTTTTGAACAACTGCCGTTGAGTTATCTGAAATCGTATTACTGTGTACAAAGCTACATGTTTTCTTTGACAAGCATAACCAATTCTGTAAGCGTATGTTGGTTTGTACATGGATATATGCTTTTTACCATTTAGGTAAGCCCAAGTCGTCATGGTCTGAAGGATTGTAGCACACTAGACCTGTTTTTCAGCTGCTTATTTAAGATCTTGATAAGTCATTACTTGCAGGTTAATAGGTAGTTACTAGGCATGTGCTTCAGAAGACTATTGAGCAGCCTAGCCCATTTTTGAAATTGCTGCAAGGCACTGTCTAAGTGACTTGCTCAGAGTTGTACAGAAGGCAAATGGAAGCTGAGGGAATAAAGCCCTGTACTACAGAAAGCAGCTCATTAACAGCTTCAATTCTGTTAATTGCCAGACTGCTTCAGTAATAGGTTCATAGGTAGGCACTAGGCTATTGGCCCTAAGGCCTATACAAGCCTAGCCAAAAAGGTACCCTGGCTTTCGTCACCCAAGAAAATTATTTTCCTGTGCCTCTGTCAAGCATAGCCACAGAAGTGATTACCCGGGGTGAATTAAGCATTTACCCACGTCTGGGTGTGGGTAATGCTGGATTTACCCATGGTTGGTGTGGTTTGGTCACAAGGGCTTATTTTTCTTAAATAATGGCATTGTATAATGCCCCGTGCTGCCCTTCTGCAGCTATCTGCTATTCTGCGGCAGTTCTGATGTACTAACTAGTGCTAACTTTACCCCCATCTCACCCCCTAAAGGGCCCAGGAAGAATGCAGAGTCCCTGTAATCACAACTACGCAGGTAAAAGCTGCACTCTTTAAAGCTAAAAACACAACATCCATGGGACCGGACAACATCCCAGGCTGCGTTTTACACGAATTTCAGAACTAACTGGCTCCCCACTTAAGCACCATGTTCAATAATAGCCTCGCATCAGGCTTTGTGCCCACTGAATGGCGCACAGCAACAGTTGTACCACTCCACAAAGGGGGAGCCACCACTGATCCCGGGAACTATCGACCTATTAGCCTGACTAGCCTGGTCTGCAAGGCCATGGAACGTATCATCATGGAACTCCTAAACAAAGACATTGGTAACCTCCAAACTCTGGCTCCCACACAGTTTGGGTTTGTGAAAGGCAGATCATGCCTCCTGAACCTGATCGATTTCTTTGAGGCAGTCACCAAAGCCGTGGATGAGGGTAAGGTGGTTCACACAGCCTATCTTGACCTTGCCAAAGCTTTTGACACCATCCCCATTCTGGAATTATAGGTAAACTCACTAAACTAGGTATAAATCCCTACGTCACAAGATGGGTTGCCAACTGGCTCACTGACTGAACCCACACTAAAAGTTGCAGACTCCAAATCTGACTTCAAAATAGTGACAAGTGGAGTACCACAGGATTCCATCCTGGGACCTGAAGCTGCATGAGCCAGCAGGGGCATTTGGAAGGGGATGAGAAGCAAACGCAGTAAGGCATCCATATCTGGTTTAAAAAAATTATCAGTAAGGAACCTTTGAGGGTGTTCATATGTTGCAAGTACCTGGGCAGGTACCTGCCAAGGGGGGGGGGGGGCATTGTGCTCATTGTTGGGTCTGATAAAGGCCGAGTACGATGGTACTAAAACTTTCTTGGACCTGGATGCCACACCCTTGCTAATGAGTTGGGCAGGATAGAATGATTTTCTTACTGTCTTGGCTGAGTGTTGGTCAAAGGCCAGACTACTCTATTAAGTTTACCCCAGATCCCCAACTACCTGGGCAACTCTTCAGGATGTTTATCAGTGGAGTAATTTGCTTGGGTGAATGATTTCCCAAGACTATAATGCATGTCTTCACATTGAGTTTGTTTGAGACTGGCATCAGTAAATTTGTTTGTGTTGGACCTTGTTTGTTGGTGTCTAGGGGGAAATCTATGATAGCTCCTGAATTAGTTATCGGTGAACTTGGCAAGCCAGAGGCCTTTGGCATTAAGAAAATATTGTTTTTGTCTGACTAAAATCGGCCTTTCCCATTTAAGAAACCTGGTATGTATTTTTTTTTTTTAACAAAATTGGAAGTTTCTTGTCAGGGATTACTATTTTAGCAACCCGTGTTATTGAGCTAATTGGAGGCTATTTTGTGAAAAATGTTCTGCTTGTGTAAACTTTTGTTTTTGTGACTAAAAGGTTTATTTTGAGATGGGCAGGGAATGTGTTCATAGTATAGTGTAATGCTTATGTTAACTTCATGACGATCTACCTGCCATCTTCTTTTGCTGCCAGTGTTTTTGACTTTGTGTGAAAGGAGTACTAGCACTTTATTCTGAGAGCAGTGGGGTCTGGTGATTCCTGGCTCACACAGCTTAATGCCGAGTCTTTGGCCTTGCTTCTGCTCCTGACAGGTGTGTGAACTGTAATGGCATCGAGACTCCTCTGCTTCAAGATGTCTGCTCCAGGCCTCGGTTTGGGCTCATCTGGTTAAGTCAGCGCTCAGCCCCAGCAATTTATGCTTAGGCAGGGATATGCTTGTCTCCAGAGTTGAATTCCAGCAATTTATGCTTAGGCAGGGATATGCTTGTCTCCAGAGTTGAATTCCCAGGGTCTGACAGATTTCTGATTTCCATTTGAAGCCATGGAAATTATAATAGCTTCAAGACTTCCTGCAGGGTTCTGTAGGCACCTGCTTCTTCCTCTGGTGCCTACTTGCTTGTTTCTAAGCCTTCATTTCATGGTTCAGAGACCTTGCAGACCAAATATCCTCAGAGCGCACTGACAGACTCTTCCATTGACTCTGATCAGACGGAGAGATCCGCAGAAAGAGAAGATACAAAAGGAGACGTGTGGGCACTGACTTAGATGATTGAGAGAGTTCGCCACAATCCTCTCTTGAAGGCGCCATTTTCAGTGAAATCCTTAAGTTAATGAGAAAGAGGTGGTTTGCCTACATTGCACTCTGTCAGGATATAAAGTAATGTTTGAGGCATATGGAGCTGCTTCATCTACCTCCTTGGTGGCCTTTCCAGAAGATGATCTTATGGACCTGGTTTCTAGGAGGGTATGGCAGGAACCCTATATGGTGGAAGACATACCTAGCAAACCAGGCAAAATTCTGTGTTTTCCTGAAGGTAAGCATTTCTGGGAAAAGGGTCCTCTGGTTGACTTCGTGATCAGTGCAGTTGCCACTGTGAAGGGTCTGAATGGAGAGATGATAAAATCAGCAAGCAGAGGAAAGTGGTAGTGCTGGGTTTAACTTCATTCTCAAGTCTTATGTACCTTTATGAGGTGGACACAGTTTTTACAAAACCTCACCAAGACGACATGGATATAGACTGTATTTTATACAGCATATGTCACGGATAGAAGTAGGTTAAAAAGCTGGATGCGCAAGTCCTTGGATAACGGTGCCCAATTCTGATAGGCGCACTGGTGCCAGGACTAGAAAATGACAGTGTAGAATCCTCAAGACACGGAAACATTCCTACAATGGGGTTAGGCCAGGCTCAGGGAAGGATGGCCCTGCTTGTTGTAGATGTAGCAGTCCACAAAAACCACTAACTGACAGACCAAAGAACAGCCATAAAGATGATAGATTGGACTATTGAGGATTAAAAAGAAATGTTCTATTGTTACTGTTAAGCAGAAAGCCCAGAATTTCCAGACAGATGTACAAAAAGATTGAGAGAAATTAAAAGAAAAGAAAAATACTTGCACAAGAAAAACAGTCAAAAGTTTCAAATTCAGATATGTGCTCATTAATACAACAGATTTATGAAAAGCATTATATTGACCCTGAAACCTTGGAGTGTTTAGAAAAAGAAGCGACTGAGGAAGTGTGAAAATATAAAGAACAAAATCTAGAAATTTTTGAAAGGTATAAGAAAGAAATATGGACATGGGAAAGGGAGAGATCTGATACGGTGCAATATTTATGCAAAGGAGAAAGTCAAATTAATCAGTACAAAAAAGCAGCTCCTAAGATATTTAGAGAAATGTAGGCAAAGGCACCCCGATATTAAAAACTTCATAATACAGAAAATAAGATCACAAAAGGGGACTGTATGACAAGATTAGTAAAGTAGAAATCGAAAAAAAAATAGAAGCTGAAGTTATGGAGTACTTGTGAAGTGAAGGGCTCAGACCTCTCAACTGTCCCGAATTACTCTGTTTTTACCGAGTTTTGGGGTCCAGATAAAGGGGTGCCACGATTCCCCAAGTGGCACCCCTTCAATTCCGATTTATTTGCACTGTTTTTTTATTTTTTTAACTTTTGCGCTTTGTGAGCTGACGTCATTACGTGTGTGATGACATCAGCTCCACCAGCCTGTCAGACTTCAGCTCGCACATACCACATATTTCCGGCTCTGGTTCAAATGCTTTTGCGAGCGGCAATTACCAGAACCGGAAATGGTTTCGCTGACTGGATGACTGATCTATTTTAGCAAAGAAGACAAGCCGGAAAGGATTTTGCTGGCTGGATCTATTTAATTAGCAGAGAAGATGCTCGATGAAAGGAGTTTGAAGACACTGGCTGGATTATTTATTTAGAAGATGATTGCGAGCTGGGATTTTATTTAGAAGAAGACGGACGTTCGCTGGATGTAATTAGAGGTAAGGTGTGTGTGATACACGCACAAGCACTTTCTGATACAAGTCCTGGGAACTCTATTTTATGAAACAGAAGTACACTGTTCCATTTCAGGGGAAAAATTGAAAAAAAAAAATATGTATATGTAGCATTCATTTTCATAGTTATTGATTCAGAAAATGTGCACTAAAGGCAGTATAATTTTCCCATACAACTATGTGTATATGCTTTCATTAAGAAAGGCAGCAAACGTTTTTGCAAATGTTACACTTTCATTTATTTTATAGCTATGGCTTTTTGGATGTATCCTCTAATTGACCTCTTGACAGGAACAGATACATGACAAAAAGCAGGAAGTTGGCCTTCCCCAACATTCGTCTCTGTCAGTATTTGTTGTTACTTGATGTATGGCTAGTATGTATTTGGAGTTACTCATTTGCAGAATCTACTAGAAAACTAAGTGGATCATATGATAAAAAGGAAGATCTAAATCTGAGAAGTGTTACTTATTACATTTTTCCTTAAACTGTGTTTGATCTGTGACACTGGTTTGCTCCATTCCTGCTCACCAGTATCGCCGGCTGATTATATCCTTAATTCCTTTTCTGACTTTTGACCTGCTGTCCTTTATTCATCCATCCAGCCATTTAACCATGTTTGAGAAGGGGACAGTGGTTTCTCTTTAATTTGTCAGCAGTGCACAAAGTAAAGTGGCTATTTGAAATGAGTTCGGTCAGGTATGATATTTACTGAGTTTGTTTTGTGTTTGTTTTTCTGTTACCTACATGCTGGTACAGCAGTTTCTGCCTTATCTGGATGAGAAGAGTACTGTTAGTAACATGGTGACACTGACATGATCTGTCTGCTTCCATGATTATTGTGTGAGAACAATACTATGAGTATCACAGTACTGACGTGATTTGCCTACTCCATACTCTGAGTTATACAGTGCCATATGATCTACCTGCTGCTGCATTACCTCTTTCAGAGCAATACTCTGAGAAATATGGTGACGCATGATCTGCCTGTTGCTGTGTTACCTGTTTCTGAGCAATACTTTGAGTAATATGGTGTGTGTGTGTGTGTGTGTGTGTGTGTGTGTGTGTGTGTGTGTGTGTGTGTGTGTGTGTATATGCATGTATGTGATGAGTCTGTGTATGTTTGAGTATGTACAGAGAATTGCTAGCTGTCAGATGTCACACACTCACATACACACATTCTTGGGGACTGGGGGGAGGCGTATGACAAAGTGGGATTAGTGAAAGCAGGTTTTCTGACTTAAGGCTACATTCAGTAAGATGTTTCTGATTTGAAAAATAATTTAAAATGTGTCTGTCTATTTTGGTGTTTGGGCGACACAATCTTGAAGGGAAATGGAGGATTACTCTTCCAAGCTACAGTATCTGAAATTTCGTAGTTTAAACTTTAGCTTTTTTAGAAACAAGCATTTGACTATGATCTAGTAAGAGTTATTTTTGGGTTACATATGTATATTAACCTCAAAATGTACAGGCAAATTAATTCTGTATTTGTTGGACCAAATGGGAAAGCATGTAAAAGGAAGTTTTATTACAGAGATTTTTTTTTTTGGGAATAAATTACAATTTGGCACATACTGTAAGGATATCAACATTCTCCAGGCTATTTAAAGATAATCCATTTTTGGGTCATGTATATTAAACTAAGGTTTTTGAGTAGATGTTCAATGTTGGCAAATAGGCCTTAATACAGGTTACTGCATACAGATGAACATGTTGCAGGCATGGGGAGCATGGGTTCTGTCTCAGAAAAATTTGATTTGTACTGAGTTGCGAAAGGAGTAGTCTATTGAGAAGTTCAGGTGTTTGAAAGGAGAACATAAGTTGGCCTAGCAAGTACCACTCCCTGTATTTCATGTACGTTATGGTAGGTGACTTTGGTTGTGGTATGGGTTATAATGCTGTTTCAATGAATGTGAGTTTCAAGGGCAGAGAAGTTTTAATGCCAAGTCTATTTTCATTGTGAAACAGTATTGCTTTGATGTCTTTCAAGAATGCAACTGCAGTCATAACATGTGGGTTGTCCTGCCTCAGGCAGCCCTCGGTCGGCCGGATTCCAAAGTCTGGGTCCGACGTCGGCTGATGTCGCATTTCTCTCCGACGTCAGAGCGGCTGGAGTACATAAGCATCAGCCGACGCCATTTTCTTCAGTCTTTCTTGCCGCGGTGCCCGAAGCAGAAGCAGTTCGCAAGTGCCGGTCGGTCAGCTCCTGTATTCTACGATACCGAAGTCATCGAAAAAGCTAAGTACCCCATTGGGGACCTTTTCTTGCCTCGGCTGATGTCAGAAATTACTGAAAAAGTTAACAATTGTCTTTTTTGTGGTAAACAAATACCTCATAAGGATTTCCACTCTTACTGCCTCCCTTGCCTGGGCCCAGACCACGACGTCTCTGCCTGTGTAGCTTGTGCTCGCTTCAACAAGCGCACTCTCAGGCGCCGGGCGGAGTTCGCTGAAGATTTTTTCGGCGATAAATTTGCCTACACCATGCCGTCGGATCTTACGACATTGCAAACACCCAAAAAGCGAAAAGACCGGGACCGACATCCTCGGCCCGTGTCTACCACCGACTCCACGCCAAAATCTAGCACGAGTGCTCCGGTTCCCTCTGAGACTGTCTCCCCACCGCTCCGAACCGAAGACACCGCATTACCGACGACACCGATTCCAGACATTACTCCGACGCCAGTTATAGACTTTCCTCCGGATACCGAAACCGAGGAAATGCCCGAGACCATTGCTGTAGACAAGGTCACTCCTGCACGTGGAGCTGCCAGGCCTCCTATGGCCATGTCTATTAAGGTCTACACTAGGGCTAAGGCAGCCAGCAAAACAAAGCATATTACTTCTAAATCCTTACCTCAGCCGACTCCGGAGACACAAATTATGTCCATGGCGGCTGATTTAATTTCCATGATTAGAGGTTCACAGGCCCATCCTGAGAGAGCATCCCAGCCTCCTCCTGATAAAAGTTCCCAGGTTGAACCCTCTGACCCTACTCCTTCAGATGAAGACTCTGAGGGCTCTGTCCACTCTGATAGCCAGGAAGAGCTCTTCCAGACTTATGAGGACTCGGATGCAGAAGATTCCATCCCTTCGGCCTCCCTCCTGAGGATATTTCTTTTGGGGAAGTTCTGCACACCATGAGGGAACATTTCAAGTGGCAGGGTCAGGAATATTCTGATTCTAGGAAACGCCTTAGGACTTTCCTTAAGAAGCCTCTGCACAGGCCCTTAGCTATTCCTCCTGTACTTGATGTTCTGGATGATTTGTATTCTGACTCTAGTGCTACCCCTGATTCTCTTCCTCCTGCTCCAGCCAAGCCAGACAGGTATTACAGGGTCCCAGAAACTCATTCCCATTTATTCAGGGCCCATTCTGCTGATTTGGAAACTATTTCACAGGGGCCTAAAGGAGTTTCAGCCTCCACCTCAAAAAATCCCTTGCCCTCCAACAGGGAAGCAAGGTCATTAGAGAGATGGGGCAAAAAGGTTTACACATCCACTACCTTATCTATGAGAGCTTTAAATTGCCTTTTTCATATGTTACAATATCAGGATTATCTCTTAGAAGATTTGCAAAAAACATTAGCTTCTCCTGATCCTTTAGACAGGAAGACTTTGCCGGAAGCTGTACATAACACTCAGCAAGTAAGCAATCACTTCCTGCAGTGTGGATATGATGCACTGTGGAAGCTTCATGTAGGGCAGCTATGACGGGCAGTGATTCGTAGACATGCTTGGTTAAAAGGTCAACCTCTACCAGATCATGTAAAAGCAAAACTTCTGGATGCACCTTTGGAAAAGAACAAGCTTTTTGGTGCAAATGCTAAGGATGTGTTAAAGACCATCGAAGAAAAAGCAAAATCAGTTCAGACTGTGAAAGATTTCTTCCAGGTTCAGCCCCCCAGATTCAGTAGGAATTGGCCTTCAAAAAACTGGTCCTTTCCTAATCCAGAAAAGTTTCAAAGGGGTAAGAACAGATGTGGCCGAGGAAGAGGCCAATACAGAGGCCCTTACAGGGGACGACAATGGCACCAGGAAACCAAAGAAGTGACGCAGGGGTTTCACCTGCCCAACAACCACAAACTCAATGACTTTCCTCTACTAACGCCTACCAGGGAACAACTAGAAGCTCCCTTGGGCGGGAAATTATCTCTGTTTGCAGAAAACTGGCACAGACTGACAAAGGACAAATGGATTTTGGACATTATAGACCGAGGGTACAGGTTTCATTTTCATACCTTACCAAGAAAACAAGGCATGCCAAACCTACCACAAAATCAAAGGGCAGAGGCTATCAAACAAATCACTCTGCTGACTCGAATGAAAGCAATAGAAAGAGTTCCACAACAAGAACAAGAACAGGGGTTTTACTCAAGACTGTTCCTTGTTCCAAGAAAAGAATCTCAATGGAGACCAATACTGGACTTGTCCGCATTAAACACCTTTCTCATAGTACCAAAGTTCAAAATGCTGACTCTACAGCAACTCCTTCCCATGCTGGGCAAGGAGTCATGGCTGATTACTCTGGACCTCAAGGAGGCATACCTGCATGTCCCTATCAGACACAGCTGCAGAAGATACCTCAGATTTCTTGCAGGGCCAGAGCATTATCAATTCTCAGCATTGCCATTTGGCTTATCTACTGCACCCAGAGTATTTACAAAATGCCTGGCTTCAGTAATTGTTCATTGCAGGCTCCAGGGTATACAAATTTACCCATACCTGGACGACTGCCTCATACAAGCGGACGACAAATTGATGTTGACAAGAAACCTGGATTATGTCATACGATTACTTCAAGCTCTGGGATACACAGTCAACTTCCAAAAGTCAAGACTGCAGCCATCCCAGCAAATAATCTTCTTAGGAGCCAAACTAGACACAGCCTCTCAGATGGCTTACCGGACAGAAGACAAGCAAGAGAAGTTAACTCATTACTTCAAAGGTTTAGCAAAACTCACCCAGATGACTGCAAGGAGATTCCTACAGGGCCTGGGTTACATGGCGTCCTGCATTCTACTGGTTCCATTAGCAAAACTACACATGAGAAAGCTTCAATGGTACCTAAAAAGCATTTGGTCTCAACACAGCAACAACTTGGAGACAATCATACCACTCATTCCATGCCTACAAAAGGAATTCCTATGGTGGGCCTCGGTGAGCCAGGAAAACACAGGTATGTCATTCAAAAAACCACAGATAACACAGACCATGACTACAGACGCCTCAGACCGTGGATGGGGGTTGCACATGGAAGGCAGGTGTATACAAGGACAATGGTCTCCATAGGAAACGCATCTGCATATAAACCAAAAGGAAATGCTGGCAGTAATGCATGCCATCGAGGCTTTTCAACACCAACTCCAGCAAGGCCATTTAATGATACGGACAGACAACACCACTGTGATGTGGTACATAAACAAGCAGGGGGGCACCCACTCTTACCCCCTTTGCAGACTGACAATGCAGCTTTGGGAGAAATCACTGAGCCTAAACATCCAGTTACAATCCCAGTTTGTTCCAGGAAAAGACAATGTGTTGGCGGACAGCCTAAGCAGGAATTTCACAGATCCACACGAGTGGAGGTTACATCCGAAGGCCTTCAGACAACTCACTTCGACATGGGGCAAGCCAGAAGTGGACTTATTTGCCTCTCACCTCAACAATCTTCTACCAAAATGTTGCACAAGGACATACCATCTAAAAGCTTGGAAAATAGATGCCCTCTCATTCAACTGGAACTCCCTAGCAATCTATGCATTCCCACCTCTGCCACTGATGACTTCAGTATTACTAAAGATCAAAGCAGAGAAGCCCAAGGGAATCATAATAGCTCCGGATTGGCCAAGACAACACTGGTACCCACTACTACGGAGCATATGTCACACCAGGAGGTGGGCCCTCCCTCAGTGGCCTCTACTTTTGACTCAACACAATTTCGAAACACTGCATCCAAACCTTCAGACACTGCAGCTAACAGCTTGGGAGATCCCATAAATAACTTCAGCTTATCTCTCTCTAAGGAATTTCAGCGGATACTAACAGAGGCTCGAAGACCATCCACCAGAAAGGTTTACTTAGCAAAGTGGAAAAGATACAGCAATTGGAATACCAGCAAGGGACATGGTGCTTCATTGCTGAACATCCCACTTATCTTGGAATATTTGGCAGATATGTTAAAGAACGGCCTCTCATATACTTCCATAAAGATACATGCATCTGCTATTTCAGCTAGATACAACACTGATCCTCCTGTTTTCCCTCACCCCTTACTAAGACAATTCCTCAGGGGAATCAAGAACATTAAGCCACCAAGAAAGGCCCCAGTGCCAGCCTGGGACCTCAATTTTGTCTTAGAGAAACTGACTCTACCTCCTTTTGAGCCAGCAGCTTCAGTTGACTTGCAATTTCTCTCATGGAAGACAGCTTTCCTGTTGGCAATTACCTCAGCAAGAAGGGTTTCTGAGCTACAGGCCCTAATGGCAATACCACCCTTTATTATTTTCCACAGAGACAGGGTTTCATTAAGGACCAACCCTACCTTTATGCCAAAGGTGGTATCTAGGGTTTCTCTAAATCAAGCCATTCATCTGCCTGCTTTCTTCCCCAATCCTGAGAATAAGGTGGAAAGACTTTTGCATACCTTGGACATTCACAGACAACTTCGATACTACCTGGACAGAACCAAGGCCAGTAGGAAGTCTGAACAACTTTTTGTAGCTTACGCCCCTGCAGTCCAGGGAAAAGCAATTTCAAAACGGACGATTTCTAAATGGATTGGACATTGCATCAGATTCTGTTATTCCTTTCATGGAAAGACTGTTCCAGCCAATGTCAGACCACATTCCACCAGAGCTACAGCCACCTCTACAGCATTTTTAAGAGGGGTGCCTACCAAGGACATTCTAGAAGCTGCTACATGGAGCTCCGTGCATACATTCTCCAAACACTACAATCTCTCTCTATATTCCAGATCCAGAGCAGGCTTTGCTTCGGCAGTTCTGCAGGGTTTGATTGCCACACCATCTCTTTCCTAGTGCATACCTCCTCCCCCAGCTAAGCTATGGTATTCTACCCACATGTTATGACTGCAGTTGCATTCTTGAAGGACATAGTACAGTTTTGTACCTACCATAAATGTAGATGTCCGATAGACATGCAACTGCAGTCGGATTTTCCCTCCCTCCATACCCCTCTATGCCTAGGGTCCACTCCTATCCCTGTTACTCTTAGCTGGGGATATCTGTTATGGTGTATTTGTTTTATTGCTCATTTATTTGTTTGGAATCCTGTTTTTGTCTTCCAATTTGATTACAGCCTTCCTTGGAGGGCACCTGGCATCTGGGGCAAGAAACACTGAAGAAAATGGAGTTGGCTGATGCTTATGTACTCCAGCCGCTCTGACGTCGGAGAGAAATGCGACATCAGCCGACGTCGGACCCAGACTTTGGAATCCGGCCGACCGAGGGCTGCCTGAGGCAGGACAACCCACATGTTATGATTGCAGTTGCATGTCTATCGGACATCTACATTTATGGTAGGTACAAAACTGTACTTTTAGCAACCAGATGTTTTAGTGTTTGCATTGTGCTATAAAATGTAAAAATAAAATCCATATAATCCTTGTTGGAAGTAAAGCAGTATGCACACATTAGTGTTTATGGTAAATGGCGTGAAATAGCCAGGTAATGGAACATTGAAATGGCTGCAGGGGAACTCTGGTGCTATATTTTGGTTTTCTGTTCTTCATTTTGCGTTTGAGTTGGTATCCCACAATCCCATTGGAGTGGGTGGGGTTATGCAATTGTGTATGCAAATTAGATGTTAATCAGCGTACAGATTTGTACCTATTTTTCATGCGCCTTGTCTAGATTTTTGATGTTTCCAGGTTGAGAGGTATGGAAGGGTTTAGTGTAGAAAGTGCAACACCGGTTATGTCGCAGCATGATGGGACAATGAGTCCCCCCAAGTTAGGAGAAACAGGAGTGGGAGACATCTGAAGAAAAGATATAGACGTGGGGAAAGAGAGATTTTAATAGGTGCAGTATTTATGCAAAGGAGAAGGCGCAACTAGTTAATACAAAAAAGCACCAAAGATTTTTGAAGAGAAATACAGGCAAAGGGATATGGAAAATTTTACAATACAAAAAAATAAGAAAAAGGGAGGAAGTAGAAAAGAGGATTAGTAATTGAGAAGTTAAAGAAATAGAAGTTATGGATTACCTGTGAAGTCAAGGATTTAGTGTAGAAAACCTACCTTTGATAACCTCACAGCGCGATACAATAATGAATCCCCAAATTAAGGAGAAACCAGTAGGATGGGAAGGAATCTGATGAGTTGCTATATGAAGGTACATTGGAGCCTTCAGTAGGAAATCAGTACACAAGTTCAGTTGGAGTTGCACAGCAAGGGAAGGAAAAGGAAACTCTGGCGACTCTGATGCAGTCAGTGTTGTGGAGTGATAGGCCAGTGAGTTCCGATATGAAAGAGCAACGGATGACAAAGGATGGAGCTGAAGAGTATGTGGTAAAGGAAGATGCTCTGGAACTTTCTGTAGAATGCCTGCAAGAAACAGAGAACAAGGAATGTGCTCTTAGTTTAGAAGGAAATGATCAAAGGGAAGAGTTGCTTGATCTAATAGAGATGGATAGACAATTAAAATCAATGAAAGAAATAGACTACAGAAAGTCAGTAAGACCCAAAATGTTAGAAGTTTGATGAACCAAATGAACAAGGCTGTTAGAAATTTATGCTATACAACAGAAGTAAATAGGATATATTACTGTGCATTTAAATTAATAACAGTCTTACCACAAGAGCACAGGACATTGAGGGAAAGGAAGGGTAGAAATCAAATGCCATCATGGATGTATCGAATAGAGAAAATTGTAAAGCACTTTAAGACTAGAAGTGTTACTGTTAGAATACAGAAGAGGGAACAAATAAAAAAAAAATGCTCTGGAAGATGGACATGAAAGCAACTTGCAGTATAAGACCAGACCAGGACCTGTCGTACACTATTGCAAATAGTAAACTAAAGATGTCAGCACAGGCAGAGCACCCTAAAAGATATGCAGGTAAATATAAAGGAAAATCAGCAATTTATTGATGAACAAAACTGGGAAACAAGACAAAAGGAATAGAAGTACCACAAAAAAGAAAGACGCATTTTGGAGAAATGTCTATGCAGATCCTGTGGAACATAAAGATGCTGAATGGATCGAAGAAGTAAAAAGATGTTCAAATGTGCAGGATATGAAATGGGATGAAGTAACGGCCAGAGAAATTGAAGCAAAATTCCCATTTGGAAAACCCCAGGGGCAGATGCAGAACCTAACTTCTGGCTAAAAATATTAATATCTTTACATGGAGATTTAGCCAAGAGCAAGAGCTATTTATATGAGCACCCTGAACAGACGCCAACCTGGTTAATAACAGGAAAAAAAATACTCCTTTATGAACCTGCAAGAAATCCTAAAAGCTGTAGACCAATAACTTGCCTTCCAACAATGTACAAGATGTACACTGGAATTGATGCTGACAGAGTTTATAGTCCTTTAGAAGAAAACTCAATCATGGCAGTAGAACAAAAGGGAAACTCAGTCATATGGAACTAAGGATCATTTGCTGTTAGAATGGAGAATTGTAAAAAGGGGAAGAATTTAAGTATGGCATGGATACACTACAAAAAAGCATTTGACAGCATTTCACATTAATGGATAAAAAGAGCGCTTACAAATGTACAAGATACACCCTACATTGATCGATTACATCATGGTGATCATGAAACAGTGGCAAACCACTTGACAGCTAAGCTATGATGGACAAATTATTCCGGGGATAAAAATTCAAAGGGGGATAGCCCAGGATGACTCTGTCACTGCTGCTCTTTGTCTTGCCCTTAACCCACTAAGATGTCTACTTAACAGATTAGGTCATGGCTGCAATTTGACTCCCAGAAATAAAACAACAGTGTAAACCTTTCTCATTTTCTTTTTGTAGATGATTTAAAACTGTATAGCTCATCAGATGAGGAACTGAAAGCACAACTGTAAGTGGTCAAAACTTTCTTGTATGTTATTTGGTCTAGATAAATGTGCAAAAGCAAGCTTTAAAGCAGGAAATCTGTACCACCAAAAAAAGTATCCGTCTGGGACAGGAATGTGATATAAAAGAACTTGAGCAAGAGGGAGTGTTTAAATATTTGAGAATTGGTGAAGTATCAATAAAACATGAATAAATGTGAGAAAAACTTCAGAACATTTTAGAGGACTAAAATTAATGCTGAAAACAGCCCTGACGTGTAGGAACCAAGTCCAAGCTATAAACCAATTTGGTGTTACTGTTCTAACTTAAAGTTTTGGTGTGATTGACTGGCCCCGAAACGTACTTGATCAATTGGGCATAAAAACAAGAGAAATGCTTCATGCTTATCAAATGATTAATAACAATCGGTGTATACCAAGATTTTATATTCTCCATTCTGGAGGAGGTGTGGACCTCCTCAAAATTCATTATATATCTGCTGACGTCACAAGATCCAAACATAGTGAATATTTTAAAACATGAGGAGAACAAGTCTAAGTTGACTTCCCTGTTTAGTTTAGCTGAAGCACATCAGTGTCAGGTGGGAATGGAAATCAAACCAGAAGTAGATAAAAATCAGGCAGCAACTGAATGTGCCAAAAAACAAAATAATATAAGGTGAAGGATCAGATGAGCAGGCAAGAAATGTGGAAAATGCATAAATATATTTGCAAGTAAAGAAAACTCCTGGGATAACCTCATGTCAGTCAAGATCTAAAGTAAGAATGGTTAAGGAAAGGTGAATTTAAAATGAAAGATGAAAGGTTAATATTGGCAGCCCAGGATAGTGGGGGATTCACTTTACAATGTCGAATTTCCGAAATATTGGGATTCAGGTTACTTGGTAAGGCTCTTGCCACTCCTATAGTGTCTTTTTAGGCAAGGCTTAAAGGGCAAAACCACCACTGTAACAGGTACAAGTATGCAAAATCTGAAGCTAATGCTACTCAGTGCTAGAAGTCTAAACCTCAAAATGCACTCTCTCGCACTCAAAATGGAGAACATCCTTATCTGTGCAGTAACTGAGACCTGGTTCAAGGCTCCAGAGAAGATGCCTGCAATAACAGGCTGCAACTCTTACCACACTTTTCGGCCACCAAACCAGGACCGAAACACTAAAGGTGGAGGAGTGTCCATATTCACCAAGGATATTCACACCTCCAGGCTAGTTGCCCAACACAATGCATCTGAAATTCTCCATGTGCAACTAACAGTAGGTAAGACTGCAATCCAAATTGTAGCTTGCTACAGATCCCCCACCATGCCCCAAGATTCTCACTACACCTTTCTAAACATACTGGAAAATATTAAGATACAACTAAACGCCCTAATACTGGGAAATTTCAACTACCTAGCCATTAACTGGGAAAACTCCTCGGGTACCAACACCTTTGCCCAACGGTTCTTGGAATTCATAAATTCAACGCCCTGGATCAACTAATCTATAGTCCCACCAGGGGCTCCAATATCCTGGACCTGGTCATTACCAACATGAGAAATTGATGCTCCACACCAGTGGTCACCCCCTCCTTGGTTAGGTCTGACCATAAGCTAATCACCTTTGACATCCACATCCCACCCCCACCCCCCCAGTAAGGAAACGTTTGTAAAAAAAACTTCTCCAAGGCCAACTTCTTGCTACTCAAGTCAGAAGTGACAAACTTCATGACACCCGTGCAGATGGGAACTGAAAAGTTCGACTGCCGAATCCTACGCTAAAGCACTGTATGAGCAGATCCACTCGTGCATGAATCGTGCCATCCCAAAATAGAACCAAGACACACTCCTCCAAAAAAAAAAGCCAATTTGGTGGTCCCCTGTCATAAACTATACAACAGAAGGAAGAAACTGTTGCAGAAAAGAGGAAAATCCCAGGATGCCAAAAACTCCCTTACTAGCCTCAGTAAGAAGCTGATCCTCATAAAATCCACCAAAGCTAGTTACGAAAATAAAATTGCCAAAGATTCCAAAGACAACCACAAGGCATTCTATACCTATGTCAATAATCTAAATAGCAATGCTCAGATCTGCTCTGAGCTACAACAGAATGGCATTAAATATACTGATCCCAAGAACATTGCCAATATCCTGGCAGATCGATTCAATGCCAACTTCACCCCCCCTCTCACTCCCTAAAGGGCCCATCTCAGTACCGAAAGATTGCCAAATTCTGGTAATCATGGCCACACAGGTAAAAAACGCACTCTCCAAAGCTAAGAATAAACATCCAAGGGACCAGATGACATCCCAGGCTGTGTACTACATGAACTACAAAATGAACTGGCACCTCACCTAAGTGTCATGTTTGATCATAGCATCACCTCAGGCTTCTTTCCCAGTAAATGGCGCACAGCTACAGTTATCCCACTGCACAAGGGGGGGATCTACCTTGGATCCTGGGAACTACCGTCCCATCAGTCTGACAAGCCTGATCTGCAAGGCCGTGGAACGTATTATCGTGGAACTTTATAAACAAAGATATTTGCAACCTTCAAGCACTGGACACCACCCAGTTTGGGTTCGTGAAGGGCCAATTGTGTCTCCTGAACCTAATTGACTTCAAATCAGTCTCGAGAGCTGTGGACGAGGGTAAGGCGGTCCACGCAGCCCATCTGGATCTCGCCAAGACCTTCAACACCACCCCCCACTCTGGAATCATAGATAAACTTACTAAGCTGGGCATAAATCCCTGAATCACTAGATGGGTTGCCAACTGGCTTGCTGACAGAACCCACACTGTAAAAGTAGCCGACTTCAAATCCAGCTCCAGACAAGTGGGTACCTCAGGGTTCAGTCCTGGGACTGATCTTGTTTGGCATTTACTTCTCTGAAGTACAGGTCAACACTAAGGGACTCTGGCTAACAAATTTCACAGATGACTGCAAACTGGGAGCCATTATTGAATCCCCAAATGATGTGGATATTCAACAAAAAGGACTTACAGAAACAGATGCTTGGTGCTACAACAGTCAAGAAATCCTATGTGGCACACCATCACTAAGGGCTTTTCATCCAGGAAAATGGAGGTCATTGTCCCACTGTACTCATCCCTTATTAGACCCATCATATAGAGTACAATGCCCCATTTGGTATGTACCTCACGAGACAACTGCAACAACTGGAAAGGCTGCAGAAACACTTCACTAAAAGAATCACAGACCTAAAGCAGATGCCCTCTGCTGACTGAAAAAAAACTCCAGCTGTACTCTGTCGCGTATTGTCTACTCACAGGTGATCTCGGTTCCTGTCCCAGAGACTCCCCATACTCTGGAATAGACTGCTCATGCATGTCAGAGTGGCTCCTTAGCCCTCTTCAAAAGGAACCTTGATGACTGGATGGGAGATAGGAAATTTACCCCGGGGATCACATCAGTCGCCCTGCTAGACAGGGGTCCAGGGAAGTAAATATTGTGGGGAAAAAATAGCCAGGGAAGTATGGCTAGGCTTGTACAGGCCATAGGGCCGATAGCCTAATACCAACCTGTAAACCTATGAACATCGAATTTCATATGGTCGAGACTGTATGATCGAAGTTTCAGAATCTCGACATTATAAAATCCTAAAATAAAAAAAACTTTCTCAACGTTTATGTGGGGGGGCAAGCCCCCCTTCACCCCCCACACCCCCACTACTACTTAAATATAGCAACTCTGAGATCGCACTACAGTGAGGAAAAGGGAAATCTACCATTCCGTGCTGTATGCAGATCTCTGTTTAGAATGTCGATATTCTGAAACTTCAATCATATGGTCTCAACCATATGAAATTCGACTTTACGGACATTCTGAAGGGAACCCAGATAGTGGGCTTACATACATGCTGGTTTACAAAGTCCATTGAACATGTCAGACAAAAAAATACAGGTTTTGTAAATCGGAATTGGAAACAGTCACATATCTTGTTGGTGGGTGTGATACACTAATGGCACAAGGCCTGTATACTGAAAGGTATAATAATGTGGCAAGACTGTTGCATTGGGGTTGTGCAGACATTCTAATAAAGCAGCTGAGAAGCATTGTATACGTGAGAGACAAAGCATTATAGAAAATTGAGGTTTTTAAACGTTTGGTTACTGGGAAAGTCCACCTATTAACAAAGCCAATTTTCAGAGGATGCCCGGGGAGAAATGCTCCAGACAGAACTGTCAACATGTGTGCCCTGGTCTCTCACCACTGAGTGCATATTTAGGGGGTGGTGTTATTGATGTAGTAGTCAGCAGGAACATTGCTCTTACCGAAAGGGATGATAAACACATTTTTTGCATCGAGTTTATGGCCAATGGGATCACCCATTACCAGAAGTTCAAAAAAATAGATGAGAAAACCAGATATAGTAGTCCATGAAAATAAGACAAAAGTTACATTGATCATTGACATTGCTACACCCAGTGATCACATTGCCTTACATACAGTCAGTCATAAAATATCAGGATTTGCAGGCAGAAGCAAGAGCAATGTGGAAGGAGGGATACCCAGAGAGTTATAACAGTTGATGGAATAAATGGGTCTCATAAAAAAAATTAGTCAGATTTGTATACATTACCAATACAGGCAACTCTGTATGAATTGCAGGAGTCGTCAGTTTTGGGCACATTGTGGGTGGTGCGAAGAGCACTTTTGGCTAACATCAAAAACTGAAGTAGTACTGATTTCATGAACTTTAATAATACTTTGACTTAGGAATAGGGTCCATTCCCATGATGGTATTAAAAACCCAAAGTCTTCGAGAAATTAAAGAAAGGCTGTGTGAAGAGTGTTCCTGTATCTATATTCCTAATAGAGTCAAGGACGTTATAACGGGTGAGAAGATGGCATAATGGTTAAGGTGTTTGCCTTGCAAACAGAAGGTGCAGGGTTTGATTCTCACATGGGGGAAGTGGCTAGGCTTAAAATGGCCTGCAAAGGCAGTTAGCTTAGTACCAGCCTATGAACCTATATAGCATGGGGAAAACAAACTTGTACCTCAGGCACGTTTGCCTCAAGGGATTTAAATGACTTGACACACACGGATCTCTTTCTAAGCACTTGGCAAACCAAGAATGTAAATACTTAGAAGAAGCTTCCACAACAGGATTCCCTGAAATAATTGCAGGCTACTCTTGGAACAGTGTTGAATATCACCAACCTCTTCATGTGACTCAGCTGATGGAACGGTTCGAGCAACACACATGGGCCTTACTATGGATGGTCATGCTTGGCACAAGCTTATGTGCTTTCATGGATAACTTCAAAGCATCCTTCAATACTACCTATAATTATACCACCCTGGTTGGTCCAATGATGAAAGAAAGGTTATTGAAGTGTGAAGAAGGCAAGACTTTGTCTACTGTGGGAGTTAGATATGAAAGCCCTCAAAGACCTTTTAATAGGAATGCTAAAATCCCCAGTGGCAAGCTTTTGATCATTCTTCAGATAGGAACGGTCATGGTAGAGGCAGTTTCTCTAATGGACATGGAGCTAAAAGTCAAGGAGGTTCATGGAATTTGGGATTTTCTGATCCCATTTTTGGGAAGGCAGAGTCAGTGTTTCTTAAGGCTTGCCCGACTGCCCATCTCTGGAGGCAGTCAGGGGTATTTGTTTCTTCACTCAGATGTGTGGCTGGCCATTATGCAAGAGAAATGGGTAAGGGATATAATATCTAGAGGCTATTGCATCGCATTTTCCCTTCCCTCTCCCCCTCAAAAGGCACTGCTTCCAGATGTTACACCCCACCAATACAACATGTCTGAGATAAATTCCTCTTGAAAATGGGGCAATCCTAGAGTTCCTACTAGAACAGAAAGGTCAGAAATCTATTCAAGATTCTTTTTATTCCTCAAAAGGAGCAAGGATATCAGGCTTGTTATGGAGCGGCCTAAACCAGTTTGGCAAGAAGACTCCATTCAGGATGGTGACTATGCAAGATGTCCTCTCTTGTGTTTCGTAGATCTCCAGGATTTTTCTCCACATAAGTCGTCAAGCAGTCATGGGAGGTATCTTTGCTTCTGTCTGAGAGACAGTCATTACTTGTTCAGAGACTTCCTGTTTGGTCTTACCACTGTTTCCTCCTGTATGTTCACCAAGTGCATGGCTGCAGTCACAGTCCAGAAGAGGCTTGGTAGATTAATGTTTTTCCACATCTTTAAAAACAGTTGAATGTACCACCATGAACAGAGGCACAGATTTCACATAAAAACTTTAATGCAACAACGCCAACAAAATAGGCAAGCAGGACTAGTGCTTTTGGCCTTGGCCTTCTACAGATCCTGTTTACTGGGCCAAAAAACTGAATGTTTAAAAACTTGGATAGACCAATTACGGTCTTTTGAAAACCATTGCATCACTTCCTCATTTCAGTAGTTGTCACTCCTTCAGTTTAAATCACTTCCTCATAGTAGCTATGAAGCATTCCCCATTGTAGCTGTCACTCAAATGAACACTCCCTTATTTTGGGCCAGTGGTGTTGAAGCTATTGCTATCTCCTCCCACTTGGACCACTTTCTTTCAGAATTGGTTTCAACGGTACCATTCCATTCAAGCCTGGAGGGCAATCTGCCCTTAGGTCTACTATCCATTTGAATTCTTCTACCTCCATTCTATTCTGCAAGTCACCTCCTCTCAATGTTTCTTTTACAATAGAGATGACCATAAACTTGAACGAGTGGATGTTAAGCTTCACATGTGAATAGAGGGCATTTGTTTCTACTTTATTCCTTTTATCAGATAAATGCCGTAGGGTACGCTCTTTTAGCATTCTGTTTGTTTTGCCTATATAATAGGCTGAGCAAAGAGAGCATGTAGCAATATAAATCTCATTTTTGGTGGTACAAGTAGCTCAACTTTGTAAACTATAGCTTTTTCCTGTTTTCAAACGTTTGAAAACGTTACTTGTATTAATCAAATGAAAAGCAGCCACATTTCCAAGTGCCTCTACGTGTATATGCAGTATTATTTGCTCCTTTATTAATGCCGTCCTTTTGGCATAACAGCCTCTTCAAGTTTTTCTTATTTCTGAAAGCAAAGCCGGGGTTATCATCAACGATTTCTTTTATTTTGGCATCAGACGTCAATACTGGCCAAGACTTTTTAAAATCCTCACATATCTTGTTGTCAGTACTACAGTTGTAAGTTAGAATGCATCTTACTTTATTTGTAGTTGGTACTGTTGAACTTGTTTGCTCATAATTTTGATGCTTGGAATGGTAGGGTCTCCCTTTAGTAGATCTCATCTCACTTGTTTTTTTAGCATTCGTCCTAATGGCTTTTTCAGTATAGCCACTCTCCTTGAAGTTTTTTAATAGTTCCTTATGTTCCTTCAAGAAGGTTTCCTCTTTGGTACATAACTTCTAGATACGTATTGTTTGATTATCCACTATGTTCGTGAAAATATGCCTGGGAAGCATGCTGGTGGAATGCAACATATGGTTGCGCCACATAAGTTTTCTGTAAAATGCAGTGTTGGTGCCTGTGGAACCAAGATATACCTTCACATCTAAGTACTCAATCTCTTTATCAGATGACTTAACATCAAATTTCAGAAATGTGGTCATACTTATTAAGAAATCAACAAACTCATTTAGCATAGCTTTGTTTCCTTCCCACAGAAGAAAAACTTCATCCACAAATCTGTTGTAGAATAACAGCCTTTTCAGGCTGTTTCTCTCATCTGCAAACCATTGCTCTTCCCATTGCGCCAAAATGAGGTTCGCATAGGTGTTTGCACAGGGGGTGCTCATGGCTACCTCTCATTTCTGCCAGTAGCATTTATTTCCATATAGGAAGACATTGTTCTCTAGTACTAGCTATAAGGCTACGTAAAAGATCAGCCTCCACCAGTTCACGATCAGCGTAGTCTCTTATGCTCTCTATTCCATACTCATTCAGAGTACATATAAATACACTGTTCACATCCATTGTGACCAGTAAGAGCCCTTCATAAGACTCAGTTCCATTATGTCAACTTGAAGAGGCTGTTATGCCACAAGAACGACATTAATAAAGGAGCAAATAATATTGCATGTACACATAAAGGCACTTGGAAATGTGGCTGCTGTAATGTATATATAGAGATTTTATATTGTGTATACACACAATGTATATGTGTGTGCGTGTGTATGTATATATCTGGCAAAAAAAACTTGACAACCTAAAGCTCTTTCTACCAGGTCACTGATTACATCATGTGCTTTTTCAGAAATTCTACAGTAGAAGTAGTTTGTGCAGCAGGTACATGGTCTACCTTCCATATTTTCACCAACCATTACAAGCTGGACATAGTTGGCAGTGGTAGAGCTTCGACTTGATGGATATCTTGTCATAATGCCACTGAAGGAAGCAAGTTAGCTTGGGGTTCTTTCCTGTCAGTCTAATCAGATGATTGGATGAAATAGGGTTATGACAATGGACCCTTTTCATTCTTGCTGTCAGATATCTATCCCTCTTCCATCTCCCATCCAGATACTGTATTCAGTTGGGTTTCAAATGTCTAATGGCAAACTTGATCTGAGGCAACTTCACAAAAACACCATCAGAACATACTTTTATTGCAGCAAATCTTTGTGGTAAACCACCCTTTCTCAGTGCTAATATCAATACACAATACATACATCACATTTAAATAAGAGCAGATGAGTATCACATGACCACAGCCAACTAACCATGTAATACTCTTAATTAAAACTTTTCCAAAAATCTTTAAAAAGACATAGATACATAAATAAAAAAATATAAGAAATACAATCCTATAAATGTTGTTGTATTTTCACTAAAATAGGTTTAATACTATCTAAATTATTAAGACCAGGCTCTGAGTGTGCACATAACCTAATAATCCATTTGTATTCTTTATTTTCCAAATAATTATATCACCTCCTCTCATTCCTTTTTGTGCAGTGTCTATTACCCTCAATCTAAAGGAATGATCTATACCTTGGCATATAGTATGCATTTTTATCATTATTTCTCTGAATATCTGACTTTTGCTCAATAATGTGCTCCTTCAGTTTTCTAGTGGTCTTACCTACATAAAATGGCAAGCACTTTATGCAGGTAGCAAAATAGACCACATTTACACTTACAGGTGGCTGACAGTGAAAAGTAAACTGCTTGTTAGATACAGTGTGAATAAACCTAACACTTATCTTGCACAACAGTGTCATTACAACAACTGCAGGCCATTCAGTTAAAAGTTCCATATTTTCCATCATTCTTAAAATCTTTATAACACAACCTTCTCTTCAGACTCCTTGGATTTCTATAAGAAAAATAAGGTTCATCATCTATAATAGTCTGCAGTTAAGGTGACGCTAATAGAATAACCCAGTTCTTTTGTACTATTTTCTTGACATCATTGGTACTTAAATTATAAATGGTTACGTATCTAATTTTATCATGATGCGATTTAGTCTGAGATGTGACACACTCATTTTCTGTGAATATTGGTTTTAAAGAATGTGCCCTATTTAACTTTACATCTCTTACAATTTTTAATGCATCTGTCCAATTGTACCCACTATTTATAAACTCATCAACCATCTCATTTATCTGCTCAGTAAATCTTATATCATGAGTGCTTAATTTGCTATCCCTACTAAATTGGGCTTTCATAATCCCTGCAAAAACGTGAGTTGCGTGTAAACTCTGTCTATGCACATATCTCTTTGCAAGCACGTTTTTCTTATGGATACTATTTTCTGTCTTATTAAATTTCTTTTCTAGGTGCACATACAACAATACAATATCATTAGCAGAACGTTGTATTAAATTTAAAAAATCTTGTATTCAAGTATACAATATATTCAGACAGCTCACTTACATTCCCTTTCCAAATGAGGAAACTGTTATCCACAAATTTTAAATATAACTCAACGTTCGTATTTAAAATATTAATATCACTGTGAATGTACTTTTTCTCCCATTGATGGACAAGGTTGGCATAAGTGTTTGCTACTGGTGTTCCCATGGCTACCCCAGCTAATTGTAAAAATGTCTCATTCTCAAACATACGCATTCTTTGTTAAGAGTATCAAGTAATAAACAAATACTCTTTCTTTAGCTGGCAACTTCATTAAGACAATCGCGTATGGCCTCAACCCCATACTCTTTCGGTATTATAGTGAATAGAGATGCAGTGTCTAAAGTTACAAACGTATAGCTACTCTACACTGGGTCCTTTTCTTATCTTCGTTTCAACCAACCTTTTAATTTCCTTAGAAAATCTGAGGTATCTTTGATGACACTTTGACACATTTGCAAATACTGGCTCAGTCTCCTTTGTAAATATGTAGATGTTCATCGTGTTACCCTGCTGCAGTCATCAAACTTGGGTTATCCTGCCGTCAGGCGGTCCCGCAGTCTGCCAGAGTTCCAAAGTCTTGGTCCCGCTTCGGTTGCTGTCGCTTCTTCCCTGACGTCAGTGCTCTAGGGGTATATAAGAGGCATCCAATGCCATTTTCTTCAGTCTTTCTTGCCATGCGGTGCCCGAAGCAGAAGCAGTTCGCAAGTGCCAGTCGGCCGACACCTGAGATTTATGAAAAATTTCACTCCGAAGTCTTTAATAAAGCTATGTACCCCGTTGGGGAACCTTTTTTTGCCTCAGTCCAATGTCAGAAAAAGTTAACAATCGCATTTCTTGTGGGAAGCAAATACCTCATAAGGACTTCCATTCTTATTGTATTCCTTGCCTAGGCCCAGACCATGACGTCACAGGTTGTCTGTTTTGTGCTAGGTGTAATAAACGAACTATCAACTGCCGTTTTGACTTCGTACAACATTACTTTGGTAGGAAATTTAATTATATCATGCCGTCTGAGCAGCTGACGAACGGCATGCATAAAAAACGCAAGGATAAGGACAGGCAGCCTAGGACCAAGCCAGACTCCGAGGCCTCTGCTGGGCCTGTCGCTGGCTCTCCAGTTTTCAGTGAGACGCCTATGCAGCCCCTGACGACCGCAGAATTAGAACCCCAGACAGCTGTGAATTCTCAAGCGGAGTGTACAAGGCTGTCGCAGCCATCTTCATTAGGCCCTTTCCGACATCAGAGCAGAAGGGGATCCCGGTGCAGTAGAAACACCTTCTGTTGCAGAAGGTGTTTTCAGACCAACTACACTCGCCATTAAATCTTATGCTAAGCTTAAAACTCCATTAAAAACCAAAAAAGACTGTACATCAGTCTACAATTCAAGGCCCCATGCCTAAGAAACAGATGCTTAAGATGACTGAAGATTTGATTACCCTAATCGGGGATTCCCATCCCCCTCCAGATAAAAGACCAAGACAAAGAGGAGGATTATGCTTCCTCTGACCAGGTTTCAGTTTCCTCAGCTTCTTCTGAGGAACAGGATTACACTTTTCCCCCTTATGAAGACTCTGATGCTGAAGAGACTATTCCCTCAGCATCTCCCCCTGAAGACTACTCCTTTGGGGAAAGTTTACACACCATGAGGGAACATTTCCACTGGGAAGGACAGAACTACTCTGATTCAAAGAAAAGGCTCCGAGAGTTCCTTTTACTACCCCAGCACAGACCACTTGCTATCCCTCCAGTTTTAGACATTGTGGATGATGTTTACTCCGAGTCTAGTCTAAATCCAGACTCTACCGCCTGCTCCAGCCAAACCAGACAGATACTACAGAGTACCTGACTCACACAAATTCCTTTATAAAAGCCCTGTGGTTCATCCAGAAACAATTTCCCAGGGTCTCAAAGGGGCTAAAGCTTCTATGGCTAAAAATCCTGTACCCTCTGAAAAGGATTCCAGAGCCCTAGATAGATGGGGAAAGAAGGTATGCACCTCAACTACTCTGGCTATGAGAGCATTAAATTGTCAGTTTCACATGCTGAAATGTCAGCAATTCCTAATGTCTCAATTAAAACAAAAAATGAGCACACTTTCTGAACAGTCTGAATTCAAGGAAATGCAGGATCTGTTGCATGCAGCTGAACAGGTGGGCAAACATACTTTACAATGTGGATTTGATTCATTGGAAGCTTCATGTAGAGCAGCTGTTACTGGGTCTGTCATACGTAGACATGCTTGGTTAAAAGAACAAACCCTTACCTGATCATGTTAAAGCAAAATTATTGGATGCACCTTTACAGCAGAATGTTTTATTTGGTGTCAAAGCAGAAGAGGTTTTAAAGAAGATTGAGGATAAGGCAAAGTCTATGCAGACGGTCAAGGATTTTTTACAGGTACAACCCCCTCATTTCAGCAGAAATTGGCCAACAAAAAACTGGTCCTTTCCAGCTTCTGACAGATCACAAAGGGGCAAATACAGACACCCAAGGGGCAGAGGTCAGTCCCAAGGCCCTTACAAACCTCGCCAATGGGGTACTACTACCCAGAAGGGAGGAGAAGACCAGCCCCAAGCTAGCAGAAGGCAAACACAATGACTCAGCCCTCAAATTCCCAAGCAAATCTCTCTTGGCAGCTCCCTTGGGAGGAAAATTAGCACTTTTTGCGGACAACTGGCACATCACAAAAGACAAATGGGTCCTAAACATTGTTTCACAAGGATACAGATTCCACTTTCATACCTTGCCAAGGATAAAAGGAATGCCAAACCTACCACCGAATCAATGGGCAGAAGCACAAAAACAAATTACAGCTCTCATGGACATGAGAGCCATTCAATAGGTACCTACACAGGAGCAAGGACAAAGATTTTACTCAAGACTCTTTCTAGTCCCCAGAAAAGGACAAAGCATGGAAACCCATTCTGGATCTTTCAATTCTGAACACCTATCTGCAAGTATCAAAATTCAAGATGCTAACACTACAGCAGCTTCTTCCCATGCTGGGCAAGAAGGCTTGGCTAGTAACGTTGGATCTCAAGGAGGCATACCTGCATGTCCCTATCAGACAAAATTGCAGAAGATGCCTCCGCTTCATTGCAGGTTCAACCCATTATCATTTCTCTGCACTGCCCTTTGGCTTATCTACTGCGCCCAGGGTTTTCACAAAATGCCTGGCACCAGTAATTGCATACTGCAGACAAAAAGGAATTCAAATATATCCATACCTGGACGACTGCCTTATTCAAGCAGAAAGCAAGGACATTCTTTTAAAGCATCTGGCATTTGTCAAACACCTTCTAAGTTGCCTAGGGTACACAGTAAACTAAAAGAAATCAAAACTAGTGCCCTCAGAAAACATAATATTCCTGGGTGCCAGCTTGAATACAATGGCCCAGATGGCTTATCTCACGCCAGACAAGCAACAGCAGCTGACTCAATACTTCAAAATAATGGCAAAAAAGACCCAACTCCCTGCAAGAAAAATTCTGCAGGCCTTGGGATTCATGGCATCTTGCATACTACTAATACCATTTGCAAAACTGCATATGAGGAAATTACAATGGTACCTGAAAAGCGCATGGACTCAGCACAGCCACAGCTTAGAAACAATGATACCACTCATTCCCGGAATTCAGTAGGAGTTTATATGGTGGGCACAGGCATGTCACCTCAACAAGGGCCAGCCTTTCACCTTACCCACAGCCAGGCAAACTTTAACAGATGCATCGGACTATGCCTGGGGAGCACACATGGCAGGACAGTGCATTCAGGGCAAATGGACTACAGATCAAAGGCATCTGCATATCAATCAAAAAGAAATGCTAGCAGTACAGAATGCCCTAACAGCCTTCAAGGACCTCTTACACCCAGGACAACTAATAATAGACTGACAATACCACAGTAATGTGGTACATAAACAAGCAAGGGGGCACACATTCCTACCCCCTATGCAGGCAAGCAATGACCTTGTGGAACACAGCACTGTCTTACCAAGTTCAACTACAAGCACAATTCCTGCCAGGAAAGAAAAACACATTGGCAGACGACCTAAGCAGAAACATCATGGATCCCCATGAGTGGAAACTAGATCCACAAGTATTTGCAATGATAACTCAAAAATGGGGATGCCCAGACATTGATCTGTTTGCCAACCCCCAAAACTACCAACTTCAAAAATTTTGTACAAGGATATTCCACCCACAAACTTGGAAGGTGGACGCCCTCTCATTCAGTTGGAAAACATTAACAGTGTAAGCCTTTCCTCCGCTGCCTCTTCTAGCAAAGGTACTGCTGAAAGTCAGATTAGAGAGGCCACAAATGATACTCATTGCACCAGACTGGCCACGCCAGCACTGGTATCCAATTCTAAGGAACATGGCCCACCATGGATTTTACCACAAATTCCTCACCTGCTCACCCAGCGAGGCAATAAAATTCTGCGCAGCCAGCTCAAGGCTTTAAACCTGGCTGCATGGCAGATTACCTAAACAACCAGCCAACACCTCTTTCCAAAGCTGTTATGGATGTCATTCCGGAGGCCAGGAGGCCTAGCACCAGGAAAACCTATTCAGACAAATGGAAAAGATTTTGTGCCTGGAACCAGGGTAAAGGCCAAAATCCCCTTGATACAAACATTCCTCAGATTCTACAATATTTAACTGAGATGTTGCACAAAGGACTTTCCTTTTCATCTATTAAGATCCACGCCTCAGCAATTTCAGCCCATTACAACACGGATCCTCCATTATTTTCACATCCAGTCCTAAGACAGTACCTCAGAGGGGCTAAGAACATAAGACTGCCCAGGCGAGCACCAACACCTACTTGGGATCTCAACTTTGCTCTGGAAAAGCTTACTCTGCCGCCTTTTGAACCAGCTTTTTCAGCAGATTTAAAAATTTCTTTCATGGAAAACTGCCCTGCTGCTAGCAATAACTTCAGCTAGAAGAGTCTCAGAACTACAGGCACTAATGGCAGTGGAGCCTTTCCTCATTTTTCAAGACAAGAGTCTCTCTACGAACTAACCCTTCCTTTATGCCAAAGGTGGTATCCAGTGTGGCCCTAAACCAAATCATTCATTTGCCTACCTTTTTTTCCAAATCCCCAGAACAAAGGAGAAAGACTCCTGCACTCTTTGGACATTCACAGGCAATTACGTTACTACTTTGATAAAACTAAGGCTTTTAGAAAATCTGACCAGCTGTTTGTAACCTATGCTGCAGGATCACAAGGAAAAACTATCTCAAAACAGACCATTTCAAAATGGATAGCACATTGCATACGTTTCTGCTACACGCATCATGGGAAACCGGTACCTGCTAACATTAGGTCCCACTCCACCAGGGCTACAGCTACATCAGCAGCCTTTCTCTGGGGGGTGCCAACCAAGGATATTCTGGAAGCTGCAACTTGGAATTCAATGCACACCTTCACCAGACACGATCACTTGCCTCTATATTCTAAGACTAGAGCTGGTTTTGCCACTGCAGTTTTGCAGGGCCTACTAGCTTCTTCTAATCCTGTTTAATTCCACCACCCATCCTTAGCTTTGGGATTCAACCCAAGTGTGATGACTGCAGCAGGGTAACACGAACATAGTACAGTTTTGTACCTACCATAAATGTAGATGTTAGAGTGTTCACCCTGCTGCAGTCCAGGTTACTCTCCCTCCATCCCCTCTGAACTACCTAGACTTATCTATGCCTTTCTATCCTATACAACCTCTATGGTGTATTTGCTTGTGACTGAAGGTATTGTTTTATTTTTATATGTATATTTTTATATAGCAATATCTATTGCCTACCTATTGGGGGCACCTGACATCTGGGGCAAGAAAAACTGAAGAAAATGGCGTCGGATGCCTCTTATATACCCCTGGCGCACTGACGTCAGGGAAGAAGCAACAGCAACCGATGCCGGACCAAGGCTTTGGAACTCTGGCCGACTGCCGGACCGCCTGACGGCAGGATAACCCAAGTGTGATGACTGCAGCAGGGTGAACACTCGAACATCTACATTTATGGTAGGTACAAAACTATATTGGCTCAGATGTTCTTCGTGTTTCACTGTTGCAGTCATCACATTTGGGTAATCTGCTTGCAGTAGCCCTCAGTCGGCCTGATTATCAAAGTCGTGGGTCCTGCGTCAGATGCTGTCTCATCTTCCATGATGTTAGGTTGTTAGGGGTATAAAGCATGCAGCCAATGCTATTACATCTGTCTTTCTTGCCGTGCAGTGCCCGAAGCAGAAGTAGTTCACAAGTGCTGGTTGGCCGACTCCTGAAATTTTCGTTTTTGAGTTTCAGAACCGAAATCTTCAACTGAGCTAAGTACCCCGTTGGGGAACCTTTTTCTTGCTCTAAACTGATGTCAGTAAAAGTTAATTGTATTTCTTGTGGAAAGCAAATACCTCATAAAGATTTTCATTCATACTGCATACCTTGTTTAGGCCCAGACCACGATGTACCTCCCTGTCGGTTTTATGCCTTATTCAAACCTCGAACTATTCATTGTCTGTTTATTTATGCTTATAAATATTTTGGTACTCTGTTCAGTTGTCCAGAAATGACTTCAGTAAGCCACCCGACTACTGACATTCTGAAAAAACGCAAAGATAAAGACAGAAACAGACTGCATAGGTCCAGAGCTGCCGACGACACTTCTTCTAAGCTAGTCACCAGTTCACTGGTACTCTGGCACTTTCGCAGTCCCTGATACGCGCTACTTCAGATTCACAGGCCTGTACTGAGACCCATTCAGAGTCCGGTATGCCGCGAGATGCTTCTTCGACTGTGGAACCTGCGGATGTCTCTACCTTGGATGGGTCCGGAGCTGCTGTGCAGGCACCGGCTTCTGAGGGTGTATTCAGGCCTACTGATTTGCATATTAAACCGATGCCATCTTGTTCTTCAAGGCCTAAAACTCAATCCATGCCTAAAAAACCAACGCCCAGACCCCATGGTCAGGCCCCTATGCCTAAAAAAAAAATAAGAATGGCTGAAGACCTTATTACTCTAATCGGGGCAAGCCACTCTTCCCCCCTCTAAGAAACCTAGGACTGATTTTCCTTCTGATTCTTCTGATCAGGACTCCGAAATTTGTTTCTTCTGATGACCAGGATTTACCCTTAAATACCTATGAGGATTCTGATGCAGAGGACTCCATTCCCTCTGCTTCCCCTCCAGAGGATTTCTCTTTTGGTGAAACCTTGCATACTCTTAGGGAGCATTTTTGCTGGGAGAGCCAGGATTACTCTAACTCCAAAGAGAGGCTTAGGGATTTTTTACTTTTTCCCCAACACAGGCCTTTGGCCATCCCGCCTATACTGGACATTGTTGATGATGCCTTCTCAGAATCTAGCCTGCCTCCTGAGTCTTTGCCTCCTGCTCCCAGAAGACCTGATAGGTATTATAGGGTTCCTGACTCTCACAAGTTCCTCTTTACAAATCCTACTGCGGTTCCTGAGACTATTTCACAGGGGCCCAAGGGCATTAAGGCCACTACTGCCAGAAACCCTACCCCCTCTGATAGAGATTCCAGAACGCTGGATAGATGGAGTAAGAAGGTATACACTTCTGCAACCTTGGACATTAGTGCCTTAAACTACAAGTTTCATATGTTAAAGTATCAGCAGCATATTATTGGACTGCTTAAACAGAAAATTATGTTGATTCCTGACTGTACAGAAAATAAAGGTTTACAGGATTTAATGCATTCTGCTGAATAAGTTGGAAAACATACTTTGTAATGTGGTTTTGATTCATTAGAGGCATCTTGCAGGGCTGCTGTCACTGGGTCTATACTTAGAAGGCATGCTTGGCTTAAGGAGCAATCTTTGCCAGATCATGTTAAAGCTAAATTGCTGGATGCTCCCTTAAACCAAGACCACCTGTTTGGCAACAAAGCAGTAGTAGTACTTAAAAAGATGGAGGAAAAAGCTAAATCTATGCAAACAGATTTCGTGCAAGTACAGCCTCCCAGATTTAGTAGGCATTGTCCCTCTAAGAATTGGTCCTTTCCTGCCTCTTCCAGGCCTCCTCAGTCCAAACCCAGAACCAGCAGAACACCCAGGCTTCAGTCCCAAGGTGTACTCACAGGACTAAGCAGTGAGGGGCTCCCACTCCAAAGCAGGGAGTAGTAAGACCCCCCCATGGTAAACTGTCTCAGTGACTTAACTTTAAACCTTCCAAGCCCTGCACAACTGACTGTTCCTTTAGGGGGAAAGATTGCCCTGCAGGCAAAAAATTGGGAACTCATTACCCAGGACAAATGGATTTTAAACATAGTTTCCCAAGGATACAGATTCCACTTCCATTCCTTACCAACCCCAAATGGTTGGCCAGGTCTACCCCCAAATCAGTGGGCAGAGACTCAAAAGCAAGTTCTCTCTCTCTCTTAAACATCAGGGCTATTCAACCTGTGGATCCCAGAAGAAGAATGGGGACAAGGATTCTACTCTACTTTTCTGGTACCCAGAAAAGGCAATTCTGGCGTCTTATCCTGGACCTGTCTATCCTAAACACATTTTTGGTGATCCCAGAATTCAAGATGCTAACTCTTCATCATCCGCTTCCCATGCTAGGCAAAGATGCCTGGTTGGCAACACTGGATTTAAAGGAAGCCTACCTGCACATCCCAATAAGGGAATCTTGCAGAAGATACCTACACTTCAAAGCAGTCTACATGCACCATCAGCTCTCTGCACTGCCCTTTGGCTTATCTACTGCACCCTGGGTATTCACAAAGTGCCTAGCTCCAGTCATTGCATTTTGCAGGCAAAGAAATATTTAGATATACCCATACCTGGACGATTGTCTAATTAGGGCAGAAAACCAGGACATACTATTAAATCATCTGGCATTTGTAAGGAAATTAACTTCTCTGGGGTACACCATAAATGAAAATAAGTCACATCTTGTACCCTGTTAAATTGTATTCCTGGGAGCAAGCTTGAATACAACTTCACAGATGGCCTACCTTACGCTAGAGAAACAAGTTCATTTGACAGCCTACTTCAAACTACTGGCCACAAAGACCCAGCTATCTACAAGTAAAATACTGCAAGCCCTGGGGTTCATGGCCTCTTGCATTCTACTAATTCCATATGCAAGACTGCATACGAGGAAACTACAGTGGTATCTAAAAAGCCTATGGTGTCAACATTCTCAGGATCTAGAATCAATGATTCCGATCATACCTTGTCTACAGATAGAGTTCCTTTGGTGGGCAGAGGCCTGCCACCAAAGCAAGGGACTGCCATTCACTCCACCTCCTGCCACCCAAACCCTAACAAAAGATGCATCAGACTATGCATGGGGGGGCTCACTTGGCAGGGAAGTGCATTCAGGGCAAATGGAACCCAAGTCAAATGCACCTGCATATCATTCAGAAATGTTAGCTGTACAGAATGCTCTGACAGCCTTTAAGGACCACATTCTTCTAGGACAATTATTGGTAAAGATAGACAACACCACTGTTATGTGGTACATAAACAAGCAGGGAGGAACCCACTCCTATCCTCTCTGCAGACTAGCCGTGGCTCTGTGGAACACAGCCTTGAGCTACCAAGTGCGCCTACAAGCTCAATTCCTGCCAGGAAAGCTAAATACACTGGCAGACATAAGCAGAAATCTCATGGACCCACACGAGTGGAAACTGGGACCAAAGATATTCAACATGTTGAAAAACAAATGGGGGGGGGGAGCCCAGAAGATAGAACTGTTTGCCTCCCCTCCAGAACTTTCAATTGGACAAATTCTGCACAAGGACTCCCCACACACAAGCTTAGAAAGTGGATGCCCTGTCCTTCACCTGGAAAAACCTAGTTTATGCCTTTTCCCCCTTTGCCTCTCCTCTCCAAGGTGGTACTAAAGATCAAACAGGACAAACCAAGGACAATACTGATTGCACCAGACTGGCCACGCCAACACTGGTACCCCCTCTTATGCAGTGTCACTGCTGGCACCATGCCACCTGCCTCAGTCTTGCCCTGCTCTGCCCCAGCAGGAGGGCCAGATTCTGCACCCACAGCTTCAAACTCTGAACCTGGCAGCCTGGCTAATTACTTTATTTCTCCGTTACCATCTCTCAGTAAGCAAGTGATGGATGTCATTCTGGAGGTAAGGAGGCCTCGTACTAGAAAATCCTATGCTGAAAAATGGAAATGATTCTGTTCCTGGAGCCAAACTCAGGGGATGGGCACAGCAGCACCCAATTTACCTCACATTCTTCAATAATTAACTGAGATGCTTCACAAGGGCCTTTCCTTTTCCTCCATCAAAATTCGTGCCTCAGCCATTTCAGCTCATTACAATACAGAACCACCCCTCTTCTCTCATCCACTGCTTAAGCAGTTCCTCAGAGGGGCCAAAAACTTAAGGCCGCCCAGGAGAGCCCGTACTCTAGGCTGAGACCTTAACTTTGTACTGGAAAAGCTCACTTTACCTCCCTTTGAGCCAGCTGCAAATGCAGAGTTGAAATTCCTTTCTTGGAAAACCGCCTTCCTTGTAGCCATCACTTCAGCAAGAAGGGTGTCTGAATTACAGGCTCTCATGGCAGTGGAGCCTTTCATCATCTTTCATGCAGACAGGGTGACCCTCCTTCATGCCCAAGGTGATATCCAGTGTGGCCCTTAATCAGTCCATTCATTTGCCAACCTTCTTTTCTAATCCACAGAACAAAGGGGAACGAATACTGCACTCCTTGGATGTGCACGGACAAAGTACAGTTTTGTACCTACCATAAATGTAGATGTTCGAGTGCTAATACAGCTGCAGTCATCACAGATGGGTTCTCCTGCCGTCAGGTGGGTCCTCGGTCGGCCGAATTCCAAAGTCTTGGTCCGGCATCTGTTGTTGTCGCTTTCCTGACGTCAGTGCGACAGGGGTATACAAGACAGCCAACGCCATTTTCTTCAGTCTTTCTTGCCCCAGATGTCAGGTGCCCCCAGAAGAAAGGCTATATGTATATATATATATATATATATATATATATATATATATAATATAAATAGATATTATATATAATATAAATAGATATTATATATAATCATGCAATGCAATATAATCAAAAATCAGTAGTTGCAAGCAAATACACCATAGAAGGATAACCCAATCAGGTTGAAAGTAGAGGAGTTAGCCACTAGGTATGTTCCCAGAAGGGAAGGAGGGAGGGAAACCTGGACTGCAGCTGTATTAGCAGTCGAACATCTACATTTACGGTAGGTACAAAACTGTACTATGTTCATCGTGCATACAGCTGCAGCCATCACAGATGGGTAGAATCCCAAAGCTACGCACAGGGTGGTAGGCACTAGGTGGAACTGGGAGGAGCCAGAATGCCCTGCAACACAGCAGTGGCAAAGCCTGCTCTAGTTTTGGAATATAAAGGTAGGTGGTAGTGTTTGGTGAAGGTAAGCACAGAACTCCAAGTGGCTGTCTACAAAATATCTTTGGTTGGGACTCCTCTGAGGAAGGCTGCAGAGGTAGCTTTGGCCCTTGTGGAGTGGGATCTGATGCCTGTAGGTACAGATTTACCATAAAAGAAGTAACAAAAACGTATGCAGTGACCTATCTATTTTGAAATTGTCTGTTTGGAAATAGGCTTCCCTTGGGCTCTTACAGCATAGGAGACAGAGTTGTTCTGACTTCCTGAAAGGTTTTGTTCTGTCCAAATAGTAACGCAGCTATCTATGGATGTCTAAGGAATGTAGCAGCCTTTCCCCTTTGTTTTGAGGATTGGGGTAAAAGGTGGGTAAGTCTATGGCCTGATTTAAAGCTATCCTTGATACTACTTTAGGCATAAATGACGGGTTAGTTCATAGAGAGACCCTGTCCTGATGGAAAATGAGAAAGGGCTGCACAGCCATGAGGGCTTGTAGTTCCGAGACCCTGCGAGCTGAGGTAATAGCCAGAAGGAAAGCTGTTTTCCAGGACAAATATTGCAAATCTGCTGAGGCAGCTGGTTCAAAGGGAAGCAATGTTAATTTTTCTAGAATGTAATTTAGATCCCAGGCTGGTATTGGTTGTTTCCTTGGAGGTCTTATATTCTTAGCCCCTCTGAGGAACTGCTTTAAGAGTGGGTGAGAGAATAAGGGTGGATCAGTGTTGTATTTTGCAGAAATGGCTGAGGCATGAATTTTAATGGAGGAAAATGAAAGTCCACTGTTCAGCAGCTCAGCTAGATACTGTAATATCTGAGACAAATTCAGTTTCCTAGGATCCTGGCCCTTTTTCTTATTCCAAACGCAATACCGTTTCCATTTTGCGGAGTAAGCCTTTCTAGTAGATGGCCTTCTTGCCTCCAAAATGGCATCCTGCACCTCCTTGGAGACTAGGGTGTGTTGTGGTGCTAAGGAATTTTCCATGCAGCCAGGTTGAGTGTTTTCAGCTGGCTGTGTAGAATTTGGTAGCTGTGCTGAGTCAGGAGAAGAGGCATTAGAGGTAGGATCCAGGGAGGAGAGTGAGTTGGACTCCTCAGGAGTGGGTACCAGTGTTGTCTTGGCCAGTCTGGTGCAATCAATATCATCCTTGGTCTGTCTGCTCTTGCCTTCAAGAGCACCTTGGGCAGTAGAGGCAAAGGTGGAAAGGCGTAAACTGTCAGTGCTGCCCAACTGAAAGAAAGGGCGTCCACCCTCCAGGCCTATGGATGAAATGTCCTTGAGCAGAATTTTGTCAATTGATGATTCTTGTGGGAGGCAAAGAGATCTATGTCTGGCCTTCCCCACGCTTGGATTATCTTTGTAAAGACTTGAGGATACAACTTCCATTCGTACGGATCTGTCATATTTCTGCTTAGATTGTCTGCCAACGTGTTTTCCAAACCTGGCAGGTACTGTGCTTGAATTTCGATTTGACATTCCAGAGCCAAGTTCCAAAGTGACATGGCCAGCCTGCACAGGGGGTATGAATGTGTTCCGCCTTGTTTGTTTATGTACCACATTACTGTGGTGGTGTCTGTTCTTATCAATAACTGTCCTGGATGCAAAAGGTCTTTGAAAGCTGTAATTGCATTTATCACTGCTAGCATCTCCTTTTGATTGATGTGAAGATGCTTTTCCTTTTGGGACCACTTGCCCTGGATGCACCTGTCCGTCATGTGCGCCCCCCAGGCGTAGTCTGAGGCGTCTGTTGTGATGACTTGATTTGCTTGAGGCTTGCAGAATGGTAGACCTGTGTTTGTTTGGCATGCTAGGGCCCACCATAGAAATTCCTTTTGCAAACATGGAATTAGTGGTATTATTGTTTCCAAACTGTGGCTGTGTTGAGACCATAGGTTCTTTAGGTACCATTGAAGTTTCCTCATATGCAACTTTGCAAATGGGATTAGAAGAATGCAAGATGCCATGAAACCCAGAGCCTGCAGGATTTTCCTTGCAGTTAGCCTGGTACAATTTGCTAGTGTCTTGAAGTACTGAGTTAGTTGCCCCTGTTTTTCTGGTGTAAGATAAGCCATCTGGGTGTTTGTGTCCAAGTTGGCACCCAGGAAAATTATATTCTGAGATGGTGTTAGCCTGGATTTCTCTTTGACTGTGTATCCCAGGTAATTCAATAACCGTGTTACATAAGCCAGATGTTCCATAAGTAAGAATTTGCTGTCCACCTGGATCAGGCAATCATCCAAATAAGGGTAAATTTGTATCCCTTGAAGTCTGCAGTAGGCAATTACTGATGCCAGGCATTTCGTGAATACTCTGGGCGCAGTAGATAAGCCAAAGGGCAATGCAGAGAATTGATAGTGGATTGAACCTGCAAGAAATCTGAGGTATCTTCTGCAGCTTTGTCTGATTTGGGACATGCAGGTATGCCTCCTTGAGGTCCAATGTTACCAGCCAAGACTCCTTGCCCAGCATGGGAAGAAGCTACTGTAAGGTGAGCATCTTGAATTTTGGTACAAGTATAAATGTGTTTAGGATGGATAAGTCCAAAATGGGTCTCCAATCTGTTCCCTTCCTTGGTACCAGGAATAGTCTTGAGTAAAAACCTTGACCTTGCTCGTGAGTAGGTACCTCCTGAATAGCTTTCATGCCCATGAGCTTTGAAATTTGTATTTGAGCCTCTGCCCTTTGATTGTGTGGCAGGTTCGGCATGCCTCTCATTTTTGGAAGAGTGTGAAAATTAAATCTGTAGCCTCTGTTTATAATGTCCAGGATCCATTTGTCTTTTGTGACAATATGCCATTTTTTGAAAATAATGCCAGCTTTCCTCTCAAGGGTGCTGCCACCTGAGCCTTGCTTGGCATGCAAAGGGGAAAGTCATTGGGTTTGTTTCCTGTATTGTTGTGCACTGTCTTCACCACCTCTTGGTGCTGGAGATTGCCATTGTCTGCCTCTATATGATCCTTGAGATTGTCCTCTGCCCCTTGTGCGCCTGTATCTACCTCTTTGGGGCTTGTCCGTGGCTGGAAAGGACCAGTTTTTTGAAGGCCAATTTCTGCTAAAACGTGGTGGTTGAACCTGTAGAAAAGCCTTGACTGTTTGCATTGATTTAGCTTTTTCTTCCATTTTTCGTAGAATCTCCTTAGCATTAGTACCAAATAATACATCCTTTTGTAAAGGGGCATCTAATAGTTTAGCTTTAACATGGTCAGGCAAGGTTTGTTCCCTAAGCCAGGCATGTCTACGAATGACTGATCCTGTAACAGCAGCTCTACTTGAGGCTTCTAGAGCATCATAGCCACATTGTAAGGTGTGTTTACCCTCTTGTTCTGCACTGTGCATCATATCCTGCAACTCCTTTAAATCTGGTTGTTCAGGTTGTGACATTTTATTCTTTAATTGTGATAACAGAAACTGCTGATATTTAAGCATATGGAACTGACAATTTAAGGCCCTCATGGCTAGGGTGGCTGAGGTATATACCTTTTTTCCCCACCTTTCTAAGGATCTAGACTCTCTCTCGGAAGGTAATGGATTCTTAGCAGTAGAGGCCTTCATTCCCTTGGGGCCTTGAGAAATGGTTTCAGGGTCTGCATTGTGGCTTTTGTAAAGGAATTGGTGTGAGTTAGGAACTCTGTAGGTACCTATCAGGCTTAACTGGGGCGGGAGGCAGGGAATCCGGGTTAAGACAAGACTCCGAGTAGACATCATCAAGTATGTCCAAGACAGGAGGTATCGCCAGAGGTCTGTGCTGAGGTAGCAAAAGAAATTCCCTAAACCTTTTCTTGGAATCTGAGAAATCTTGGCCTTCCCAATGGAAGTGTTCCCTCAAGGTATGCAAGGTTTCCCCGAATGAAAAATCCTCTGGGGGGGATACAGAAGGAATAGACTGCTCTGCATCAGAATCTTCAAAAGGGGAGTACGAATGTTCCTCCATCAGAATGTTCTGAAATAGTGGAGCCCTGGTCAGAAGAGGGAGATTCTTCCTCCACTCTGGGTCTCTTGTTCGGTGGGGGTTGGGAACCCCTGATAAGAGTAATTAAATCCTCAGCCATTTTGAGCATCTGCTTTTTAGGCATGGGGCCTGGAGATGGGCCCTGTGCAACAGGCCTCTTGGGATGCATGGCTGATTTAGACTTAGTAAAGGCCTTTATGGCAAAGGAAGAAGAAGGTCTGACTACACCATGGGTGGAAATGGACCTGTCCACATTAAGAGGCTCAACACTCACAGCGGCTTCGGTATCTGTAGTCGGGGTATGGGCCGAAGAACCTACCGTCTCGGTTACAGAAGACACCGCCAGAGAAGCGTTGTCGGTAGTCAGGGGTTGCGTAGGTGCCTCACTGAGAACCGGACCACGTGTAGCCGGTTTTGGCGTGGTGTCAGTGGAGACAGCGGACCTCGAATGTCGGTCTTTGTCTTTGCGTTTTTTGGTCAAAACGGTAGCCGGAGTCTCCGACATTTTATAATTAAAAGTTTTACCAAAAAAGTGCTGGGCGAACTCCGCCCAATGCTTAATAGTGCGTTTATTGAAAGTAGCACAAAAGCGACAGCCCGAGACGTCGTGGTCTGGGCCTAAGCAAGGTATACAGAGGGAATGGAAATCCTTGTGCGGTATTTGCTTCCCACAAGAAATACAATTGTTAACTTTGTCTGACATCGGTCTGAGGCAAGAAAAGTTTCCCCAATGGGGTACTTAGCTTTAAAGAAGACTTCGGTTTCCAAATTTTTGTAATTTCAGGAGCTGGCCGACCGGCACTTGCGAACTGCTGCTTCTTCGGGCACCGCGCGGCAAAAAAGACTAAAGAAAATGGCTTCTGCTGTGTCTTATATACCCCTGTCGCACTGGCGTCAGGAAAGAAAGCGACAACAACCGACGCTGGACCAAGACTTTGGAATTCGGCCGACCGTGGACCCACCTGACGGCAGGAGAACCCATCTGTGATGACTGCAGCTGTATGCACGATGAACATCTTAGATTTTACTTGGACAGGACTAAATCTCTGAGGAAATCTGAACAGCTGGTTGCATTTGCTGCAGGGGCAGAGGGGAAGGCCATTTTAAAGCAAACTTTTTCTAAGTGGATAGGCCACTGCATTAATTTCTGCTATAAGCACCATGGAAAACCTACCCCACAGAGGATAAGACCACATTCAACCAGGGCTGCATCTACCTTTACAGCCTTGCTCAGAGGTGTCCTTACCAGGGACATCCTAGAAGCTGATACCTGGAGTTCTGTACATACCTTCACCTAGCATTACCACTTGCTAATTTCTTTCTAAATCCAGAGCTGGCTTTGCCTCTGCAGTCTTGCAGGGCCTTATAGCTGGTCCTGATGCTAATTACCTCCTCCCATCCTTAGCTTTGGGAATCTACCCAAATGTGATGACTGCAAAAGTGAAACCTGAAGAAAATAGTACAATTGTGTACACTTAACATTTATTTATTTAACATTTGTTGACCGGGAAAGTCTGACTATGTTCCACAGAGGCCCGGGGAGAAATGCTCCAGAACATAAATGTAGATGTTCGAGTGTATTCACTGTTGCAGTCCTGGTTACCCCCCCTCCAGCCCCCTGACTTCTATTGACTATACCTCTATTCTTGTTTGCTATGCTTAAAGCTTTTTGGTGTATTTGCTTTTTTTGTTGGAGGTGTAACCTTGTATATAATTGCTTCCCATTACGGGGGGCACCTGACATCTGAGGCAAGAAAAAGTGATGTAATGGTGTCTGCTGCATGCTTTATACCCCTGACGACCTGACGTCATGGAAGATGAGACAGCATCCGACACAGCACCCAAGACTTTGTTAATCAGGCCGACTGAGGGCTTCTGCAAGCAGATAACCCAAATGTGATGACTGCAACAGTGAATAAACTTGAACATCTACATTTATGGTAAGTGTACACAACTGTACTTTACCCAGCCCCTACCTGAGACAATAGGTCTCAATGGGGGCTTTGTAACTGATTTGTGTATCTTGGGTAGTCCGTAAATCTGCAGTATCGTAGGACAAGGCACAGACAAATAATTGAATAAATCAATAGATACATCACCATTCAACTGCATATCATATATAATCATATTGACATCAGTAACCAGTTTTTAACATCCAAAAAAGTCACCTTTTTAAAAGTACTCTCGTCTTGCAATAATTGATTCAGAGAGGTCATATAATCAGTATGGTTCATAATTACAGTGGCTCCACCCTTGTCAGCTTGTTTTATGATTGTTAACATTATCCTCGAAATTTTTCAAAGCTTCATATTCACTATATGTTAAGTGGTAAAACTTATTTTTTATATTACTTACATACAAACATCTTATTTCATTTCATACACATTGTGAAATAGAGGTATGATCGGGTTACTAACTGGTATAAAAGTACTATGTTTCTTAAATACCGTTCTTTCAGCTTGATTACCATCTTTAAACAATGATTTAAGATTCAAAGTTCTCACAAATAATTTTAAGTCAGTTAGAGCACTTACTATGTCATCGCGAGCGCTAGGAGTGAATTTAAGTCCTTTTCCCAATAGGGACAAATGCGCTTCAGTTAAAATAAAATTTGAAATGTTCAAAGTGCCTTTAATTAAATTTGCTGTCACCGTGCAGTCTTCTTGTGCTGTACCATATTGCTCTTCTCCATTTTTACTCCATTTGGAGTCTGTCTGTGTTGCTGTTGCCCTTGTGATGGATTTCTCTTCTCGAGTATTACCTTTTCCAGTAAATTTAGCTGAAAACGCATCTGTGAGCCTGACAGAATTAAGTTTAACGATGTTTGATGACTAGAATGTCTTTCCGATATCACCGTTGCTCTCACTGGCTCAATAGCAGTAACCTCAGCTCCATAATTCGAAGTAGATGGAAGTGGCGGACCTAAAGACTCCTCTTCCTGTTGCACAGCCGGTTGGACTGTAACTGCCTTATTTATTATTCTGATGTCATCTTCCACGGAGAAATCATCCAGTTGATAATTCTCCCCCTTTGACTGCTAGGCGGTTTTATTTGATTCTCTGTTTTGGGCCATAAAAAAATATGGCCCAATTTAAAGTCATTTATGTCCCTTAGAAGCTTGCGTTTTTTATAGCTTCTAATTAGTCATCCAGTAATTGTAGTCTGTCCATTTTCTGATATATCCCTACCATGCTGGAAAAAACGTGACATGTGCATTAAATCATTTTCAAGCTTAATTTCTTCCTTTAGATTATTTTCAGCATCAGTAAAATATTCATTCACTTGATCCGAGGACTGAATGGCATGCAGAGCATTATCGGGGGGGGGGGGTTAGGAGCGCAAGACGGAGAGAACTACCAAGCAGCTGAATTGAATCTGCTGCAGTGCCATCAGTCGTATCAGATGGATGAGTATGAAAAGGATTCATCATCATGATAAATATGTAACTTTTGTTTTGGGCTAATAAAGCTGCAGATTGTGTATTTAATATGTCACTAGGAAAGTCCAGATATCTTTGTCTACTGTTAAGTATTTCTTCAGCACAAAAGTCATGCGAGAGAGCTGTTTCCCTTGCAGTTGAAGGCTTGGAATATGTTAAGCAATTGATTGGTAACTGTGAATGTAAGAAGCTGCTGAAGATGCTGAATAGAATAAGCTATAATTTCAAGTTGCATAACAGTAAGTGTAAACTATGAGTAACAAGACTGAAATATATGGATCAGAGTATGAAACCTGATACAAAGAAAAATGTGAACGGTTTTAGAAATGCCAGTATCAGAAGTCAAACTGGTATTATACAGGTTTCTAGAACAATGAAGTATCTTGCAAAGTTTTTACCCAATTTGTCTGAGATTGAAAACTGTTTGGACAAGTTGTTGTGTAGTTATTGAGTGATGAACAAGCTTGAGTTCTGAAATGCTCAAGAAATTGGTTACAGATACTCCGGTAATAAAATAATTGACATGAATAAGCCAGCTGTGTTTCAAGTATGTGACAGAATGGCATATAGGATATGTGATCTTAGGACAGTAGTCTATGGGTCAAGAGCAATCACACATGCACAAGAAAGACTCAGAAATGTAGGTGGAAATGGACCTATAAACCCTCTCAAAACACATTCACAAAAATCCTTGTGCAAAGAAAGTCCAAGACTGCAGAGGATGTTTCTTAATCCACAGATGCATAGTCTGAAAGGCAGGTATGGAGCCTGTTGTCATCCCAGTCAGACTATAACAATTAAACAAGTGCTTAATAAAAATAAATTCAATTAACTATTTTGAGTAGCGCATACTTACCAGAGAAGTATGAAGAACTGTTTGAAAAACTACTGATTCTTTCAATAATACTGCAGTTACCGATTCTTTCAATAATACCGCAGTTACCAGTGACAGAAGTAGAAATGATAAATTTCAGAACTGCACTGATACTGCCTTAAAATGCAGTTACTGAAAGACTTTACAGAGAAAGGATGGCCTGAACAAAAATTCAGTAAGGGAAGAAATTATTTCTTTCATGAGAGAAATAAATTTTATCCAAGGCTTGATAGTCAAACATGAAGTAACAGTTCCAACTCGGCTGAGAAAATGTATTACATAAATCAAATCTGGGAACAGCAAAGTGCAAAAAAGGACAAGAGGTAAAATGCTTGGCTGGGCATGTCAACCCCTTATAGTATGTAATTTTCTTCTGTAATGCAGAGCATAACAGCAGTCCAAAGAAAGAGACAGAGACATACCCAGGTCAAGACCGTCTGCAGTTAAAGGTTGGTAGGTCTTTTGTAGTTCAGAGATGCCTTTTGCCATGTATATGTTGGTTTCCAAATTCCCTGAAATAAATTCTCAGACTCATCAAGTAGTCTGATTAGTGCATTAAGGTCTATGTTCTTGAGTCAGTGGGTACCTTGTGATCATCATTATATGAATCAGTAGCATTCTAAAATTCCTGTCATGGTTGATTTAGCTGCAGGTGGACTTTGACTGGCCCAACTTGCAGAGCTTTGTATCCGGATGCGGACCAACTTATTCCCAAGGCAAGGACACAAGCCTGTGTCTTTAGAAGAGAGAAGCAGTTGGCCCACATTGTCTTATGGTTTTGCTGCTACTAATATATGTGCATTTGTATGAAAAAAATATTGCTTCATCGGACTCTTTTCCAGAGTTTTTGTTGTGGTTATTCAAAAGATAAGTTCCCTGTTAGTGAAATTATTAGTAGTAGAAGTATTTTATTTTGAAGTATTGCTGACTTAAGTTTTTTGCTGGTGAAAATATTCAGGGACTCTGTGTGCATTTCCTTGGACATTTGGTCATTCAGTAGGCCCTGCTGGAGAGATGGGTATGTATCCCAGAAACTACCCCATCTATGGAACAGTTCCTCCTTAACCCAGTTAAAGTGCACCTTAGACAAGTGGTTTGAAAACTGGAAATTCATCCCTGGTTTGGCACCTATGTCTCTAATGGACACAGGCAACCTGAAAATGGTTCTTCTCCCAGGCCCATGCTTACACTTATCAAGGGTATCAGAACTTCTAAATGCATGGCTAGGCTTAAAAAGGCCCTTGTAGCTGTTAACCTAGTAAAATGAATGTATGAACCTATTCCTTATGCAGACTGAAGAGCTTTTGCAGTTGTGGCTGCCAGATCCCAATACATGAAATTTTCATCTCTCCAGACTGAATCTGTTTTTGCAGGTGCCCAAACACAAGACTGCTCTATTCATACAGTCTTCAAGGCAGTCAGTCCATGAACCATAATCACCTTGTCAATATCCATCCTTATTGGGCACAAATTGTCTACAGGAGGGCAAAGCAGGTCAGGTCCAGGATGAATTTATAGGCACCAGTCCTGTCATAGTTTGCCTTAAAGGAAGGGAGGGCATCACTCCACTGTATATGTAATAGAAGCTTATTGCAGAGATGGGGAAATATTGAATAATAATGCTGTCCTTCCAGCTTCTCATGTTTGTTCATAAAGATTCAAGACCTGCATCAAGTAGTTGCAAAGTCATTTGCTTTGCAGAGGTGTAGGAAATCAAAATGGATTGGGTCCATAGCTCCATGGAATGCTTGAGATCATATTGCAAGAATCTGGAAGAAGGCTTTATGGGGATAGCGCTTCATACCTGTTGTGGCAATTAAGTGTTTTTAATCTGCTTTTTTTTCATTTGGAAATCTCTGGGTCTTTCTAGCTTTATAATATGTTCAGACAGTAGCATAGTAAAAGGGTTTATATGTTATGTAAATGGTGTGATCAAGGCAAAGTGTAGATGAGTGATCACCTCTTAACTCAGATAAACGTTTTATTTATTGATTGGGATAGATACAATGATTCCCTGTTTCTGTGTGGTGCCAAAGTATAGAGAGCTGGCTTTTGTATGAGTTTAGAATTTGGGTACTGTTTATTCTGTAAACTGCTGTCAGTTTGTTTACCAAAGGAGAAAATACTGCACTGGTTTGCATTTAAGCCCAATTTTTAATATGCCACTGATGTATATGGTTTATCCCTTGGCTGTGATAACATTTTAGAGTGTTGGACCACTGTTTGAAAAGCGTTATGCAACCTTCTGCAAGGGTATGGTGACACTAAGAACCAGCCTTCATGGATTAAGTAGTATCAAGGGATCTTCAGTCGGTCTACCATTGCCAGTGTTTCATTTCTAGCCACAAAACAAGGGGAAACGGTGCCTACGTTTAATGGAATAACACTAGTAGCTCAGGTACTACATTGAAAAAAATTAAGGACTTGAGGCAAACTGAACAGATGCTTGCAACCCTCATATCAGGCAAACAGAACAGGCCAGTAACTTAGCAGACGTTATCCATATGGCTAGAAGTACATAACATTTTGTTATGACTGTCATGGCAAGACTCTAGAGAAAACCATCTGCAGTGCGAGCTTGATGACAAAATGCACCCTCCTGTTGGGACTTAGTTTTTGGTATTTCAAAGATTTTTTTCAAAGGAATCAAAATGCTGCCAAAAACTTGTGGTTTCATAGATCCTAGCAGTTGCATAACAGGCAGCAGTATGACTGTTCACAAGGTAGAGGAGAAATTCAGTTGACCTGTTTCCCCAGTGGCAGAGGTGGTCTGAGCCATCAGGGATTTAGGGGAGCCTTTCAGTGCTCATGACAGTGAATTTTCAACAGTTTGTAAGTGTCCCATGTTGGAGGCATTTGGAGGATACCTTCCCCCTCCACCTCAGTGTATGGTTGGCCATCATGTTGGAGAGGTGGATAAAAGGGCATTATGTCCAGAGGCTATGTTCCCTGTTTAGAATTGCCTAAGATTCTGCCCTCTCATCTGGCAGTTATGCTACCCAGTCAACTGCAAAGCAGGAGGTAAAGTCCTTCCTTCAAAAAAGGGCCATCCAGGAGTCCCACCAGAACATAAAGGGTTGCTTTTGGTGCCAAAAATAGTGTGGGACTTCAGTCCTCTCCTCACCCAAGTCATTTACAGATGTGAAGAAGTCTTTCCAGATGGTTACAACACAGTTAATCTTGACATGTGGCAGGAGAATGGACATGCCCGTCAAACTTCCAAGCTGAATAGGTATCAAGGAGGTGCCTGCACTTCCAGTCACTCTCTGTTCCATATCTTGCTGTTTGTCTCACCACAGACCCCTGAGTGTTCATCATATGCATAGCTGCCATTGCAACCCCCATGCTTTTACTAGGGGTAAAAGTGTTCCTCTCCCTCAACGACAGACCCATAACAACCCCGACTTTGAAGTTACTGGTTCTGGCAAGACACTATTTATATCTGGTTGTGTGTATCCTTGGACTTCTTGGTAAGCAACATAAAATACCAACTGTCTCCTACTCGGTTCATCCTGTTTATCATCTGCCAAATGAACATAACTGATCAGAGAGCAAGATTGCCACCAGACAGGATTGTGACGTTAGTCAAGGAAGCACAAATTCTTATTCACACTCCATCACCTCCAGTGTCTGTGGTTTTAAGGGTTTTGGGACTCATGACAGCTACAATTTAAATAGTTTCCTTCAAGATTGATTATAAAAACTGTTCAGTAGACACTGAGGGTACACTGGGATCAGACCTATCACCTATATCAAACAATCATGTTGTCCCATGCATGTGTAAGGAGTCTTTTGGACAAAAGCACAGAACATGTCGGGAGGTACTCCCTTTGTTCACCCATCCACATTTGCCACAGTGACTATAGATGTTTCCATCTTGGGGAGGTGGAGGGGGCATTATCACCATAGGATGAACCAGGACATGTGGACTTGGATGGAGGCCAGTTTGTACATTGGTGTACTAGAGATGAGTTGTCCTCCCAGTTTTGTAGGCATTTCAGGACCAGCTCACTCAGGATATGATTTCAATCCATTTCAATAACATGGCAGTAGTATAGTACTTCAACAAAGGAGGACGAGCTAAATCCTATCCACTTTGCAGAGAAGTCATGAGGGTTTAGGAATGGAACTTATTGTCACACTGATTTTTTTTTATGACAATGCACATACTGGAGTCATCCAGCTGGATTGCAGACAAGCTAAGCAGATATATTCTGCTCCTTCGTAAATAGTTTGTCAATAAGAAAATAGCTCAGAACATTTTTCATTGGTTCATAGGTTCATAGGTTCATACTAGGCTATCTGCCCGAGGGCATTTATAAGCCTAGCCCATAGTTTTGTGGCTTACGCCACCCCTTTAGTTTGGAGAAATTATGCCCATTATTTAGCTGTGCCTCTGTCGAGCAGTGACACTGAGGTAACCCCTGGGGTGTATCTGCGATCTCCCATCCATTGGTCAAGATTCCTCTTGAACAAGGCCAGCGTGGTGCTCTGCCTCACATAAACCAGGATTTTGTTCCACAGCATAGGGAGTCTTTGGGTGATGAATCTATCCCTCCAGCACGTCCTATTAATAACCGTGTCGAGGTTTAAGTCTCCCGCCCTTGTGGCTCTGAGGGATCTAGATTTTTTGAGATGAAGCATGTTCATCAAATCTGGGTTTGACATGGCCATGTATGTCAGGCATAGGTCACCTCTGAGCAAGCGGTACGCAACTGAATATAACTGGAGTTCTTTCAGTCGGGCAGCATAAGACAGATTTTTGAGACCCTTTATCCTTTTGGTGAGGAACTTTTGTGGCCTCTCCAGCTGCTGCAAGTGTCGGGTCCGATACATTCCGAATGGGGCATTGTACTCGATCATTGGTCTGATAAGTGATGAGTATAGGGAGACTATGACTTCCCTTGATCTGGATGTGAATCCCTTCATGATAAGGTGGGCAATGTAGAAGGTCTTTCTAACTACTTTCGCAATATGAGTGTCGAATGAAAGGCTACTGTCAACCTGGGTTCCCAGGTCCCTAATAACTTCTTCTGTGTTAAGGGGATTGCCACCTATATGGTAGCTAGGGGTAACCTTATTTTTCCCGAAGGGTATGACTAAGCATTTCTTGGCATTTAACTTAAGGCCATGGCTCTGGCACCAGTTATCCGTTTCTGTGAGACCCTTCTGAAGGATATCTGTGTCGGATGTGTTTTCAACTACGGCGCCCAGTTTGCAGTCATCTGCAAACTTTGTCAGCCATAACCCTCCTGTGTTTGCTTGTACTTCAGAAAAGTAGATGCCAAACAAGAGTGGGCCCAGGACTGAGCCCTGTGGGACACCACTTGTGACAGGCTTTGAGTCTGACATGGCGCCAGCAACTCTGACCCTGTGGGTTCTGTTGCTCAGCCAGTTTGCAACCCATCTTGTAATGTATGGGTTTACATTTAAGTTGAGTTTTTCAATGATACCCGAGTGGGGTATTGTATCGAAAGCCTTTGCCAGGTCTAGGTAGGCTGTATGGACTGCCTTTCCCTCATCAATGGCCTTGGTAACTGTTTCGAAAAAGTCAACCAAGTTTAAAAGGCATGATCTGCCTTTGACAAAGCCAAACTGGGTTGGATCCAAAGTCTGCAAATTCCCTATGTCTTTATTTATGAGATCCATTATGATCCTCTCCATGGCTTTGCAGATAAGGCTCGTCAAGCTAATGGGACGGTAATTTCCAGGGTCGGTGGAGGCGCCGCCTTTGTGGAGTGGGTCCTCAGTCGCTGTGCGCCACTCCCTGGGTACGTATCCGGAGGTGAGACTAAGATTAAACAGCTGTCCTAACTGTGAGTTTAATTCCTCGTTGAGTTCATGGAGCACACAGCCGGGGACACCATCAGGTCCCATGGATGCTGTGTTCTTTGCCTTGGAGAGAGCAGTTCTCACCTGGGCGTTACAGATGTTTGGGGGGCTGCAATCATTTGGTATAGATATCTCTCCTTTAGGGGGGGGAGAAGTTTGCACTGAACCTGTCAGCCAGTATGTTGGCAATGTCTGTAGGATCAGTAATCTTCACATCATTTTGAACTAGTTCTGAGCATATCTGGGAGTTTCCTCCTAGGTTTCTGACATAGCTAAATAATGCCTTATGGTTGTCTTTAGAGTCCTTAGCTATTTTTTTCTCAAAATTAGCTTTGGATGATTTTATGAGAGCTCTTAGCTTTTTACTTATAGTGATCAGCGGTGTCTTACCTTTTAAGGATTTTGCTCTATCTTGTAGTAGCTTTCTCCTCTTGTTGTAGAGTTTGTTTATGGCTGGGGTCCACCAGACTGGACGCTTGCCTTTGGTACAAAGAGTCTTTGTTTTGCTTGGGATTGCCTGATCCATGCAGCCCTGCAGGTGCTGGTAGAAGGCATTTGTAAGTGATTCAGTGGTTTGAGTAATGTTAACCGCCGGCTCAGGGGCCTTAAAGGAGACCACACTAGTCTTTAGAAGTGTGAAGTCGGCTTTTGAGAAGTTCTTTACTGTGGTCTTTTTCATTTCGGGTGGGGGCGGGATGAGGACCTCCAGTGAGATTAGTTTGTGATCAGATCTCACCAGTGAGGGGTATACTTCTGGCGTTTAACATTGTGCTCCCATGTTCGTGATGATGAGATCAAGTATGTTCTTTCCTCTTGTGGGGATGGTGACTAGTTGTTCCATGGCATTTGAGTTTATGAATTCCAGGAACTTTTGGGCTAGAGTGTTTGGGCTTGAGTAGTGTTCCCAGTCTATATTAGGGTAGTTGAAGTCACCTAGTATGATGGTGTTCGGAGATGCATTTATCCCCTCCAGTGTTTTCAGGAAGGCCATATGAGGTTCCTGAGTTTGTGAGGGTGGCCTGTAACATGCTACAAATTGCAGAGCAGTCTTGCCTATGGTTAATTGCACCTGGATGGTTTCCAATGCATCGTGCGATGCCACCAATCTTGAGGTGTGGGTGTCCTTGATGAATATGGATACCCCTCTTCCTTTCTTGGTATTGTCCAGGTTTTGGGGCCGGAAAGCATGATCTGAGGAAAACCTGATAGTGCTGGGGTGCTCTCAGGAGCCTTGAACCAGTTCTCTGTCACAGCACAGACATCGATGTTCTCCATACTGAGAAGGGCCTCGAGTGCGTGCATCTTGAGGTTGAGACTTCTGGCGTTGAGCAGCATTACCCTTAGTTTTTTTTCTTTGTTTTGTTCTAGGGTGGTAGGTTCAGAATTTGAGCCTTGCCTAAAAAAGGCACTATGGGGGTGGCAAGAGCCTTTGCCAAAATCCGGAATCCCAGGGGTGACAAGTGCAAGCCGTCCCTTGCGAAGCAGTGTGGCTTGTCCAGCATGTCATCCCAGGCAGACAGACATTGGATCCCCTTTGAATGACACCAGAGTTTAAGCCAGTTGTTAAAGCTGATCATCTTATCTCTGTATTGTGGCATCATTCTTGGTGAAGGTAGGATACTGCTCAAGGTCAGGGTCATACCTGCTTGGGCTACATAGTCAGAGAGCTCCTCTATGTCTCTTTTCATGTAGTCCAAGGAGGTACGTCTCAGGTCGTTAACACCAACGTGGACAATGATTGAATCGTACTTGTACCTGCTGTTGAGAGACCTGAGTGCATGCATTATGTGGCGGATTCTAGCACCCGACAGGCAGCTTACTGTGACCTTCTCCTTACTCAGTCTGGAGAGCGGGACGTCAGTGTGTCTGACTATGGAGTCACCAATGACTAGTGTGTCTGGCATTGTGTTTGGCCTTAAGGGCTGTGACTGCTTGACACTGACTGTGTGGTCTATGTGTTGCAGGTATTGTGTTTTGAGGTGGTAGTTGTTTGGGTGTCTGCTTTGGTGGCCTCTGCTGTTTTGGTAGATTTTTGATCAGAGCCTCCGAGTATGTCTTTGTGTATTTATGTGTATGATTTGAGGTTGTGATGGTATTATGTGAGACTGGGTCTATGGTGTGTGTGGTTACCTTCTCCTCCTGTCTGGTCTTGCCAGTCCTATGTTGAGAGAGCTCAGCCTCCAGTTTGGCCGTATAGTTGCATCTCTCGCATGTATTTGTGTTTTGTGGGAGGAGGAGAGGGTTGTCTGTGTACATGAAGCAATTGTAACATTGCCTCAATATTCCCAGGTTCACCAGCTGAGCAGGAGAGGACATTAGCAACTGATCCCTCGACATGCTAGAAGGAATAGACAGAAAAACTTTAAAAAGGTTGTGGGGGATGTGGGTGACCGAGAAATGGGGTTTGCTTTTTTTGGGGTACTTTCTATAACAAGAGTGCTGTTTCAAGGTGATAAGTACTGTAGGAGCAAGTGCTTAGCTATATAGATAGAGAATAGTCTACTTGGGAGTCAAGTAGAGATAATTTATAGATGTGATAGTGTTCAATCTCGCCGTTTGTTCTTACACATGGGTTCGGAGCCGATCCTCGGCTCCGTGTCGGCCGCTTGCAAGCTCTGCATCGAGAAGAAGCTCGAGACAACCTAATACCCACAGTCCCCCTCTGCCTTTACCTCAGATCTAGTTTGCCGCTGCTGCGTTCGCATCACTGGGATCTAGCTCGAGCAACTTCAGGTAAGAAATAACTTTATTATTGTTATTTTTTGAGAAAAAATTATTCTAAAAGTACTTTTTGGTGACATAGTGTATGTGTGTGTGGTAAGGTAGAAATACTCGGTACCGTTAAGTTTATTTAAACTTGTTAAGAGTTTTTCGGGGCCTTCCACCCCTTACTTGAATTTGACAACCGGACTGACTTATATATCGGATTCGACTTTTTTTACTGGATTTGTCTCTCTACTGGACTTGACCTTTTTTCTCTTACCTGTTTCTTCTTTAAGATGTCTGAGAAAATTAAATCAGGTTTTAAACGTTGCCAGTGTGGCCAAAAAATGTCAGTTACTGACAACCATAGTTCCTGTGTCTACTGCCTTGGCCCTCTCCACTTACAAGAGGACTGTTCAATTTGTCACTCTTTTAGTGGGAGGGTCATGACAGATAGGCGCAGGAAACTCATGGACAAGGGGGTTATTAAAACCTTCCTTTCAGGAGGCTCTGGATGCTTCAGACCAGGCATCCAAATCCTCGTAGGAATCGAAGACGTCGGAGCCCAAGTCATCGGCTCCGAGCTCTTCGAGTAAAGTTAGATCACCGGTTCCACAGACTTCGGGGCCGAGTGTTCAACTGTTGTCAGTTCCCGAGCCTCGAGCCTCGAGTCTTGGAACCGGTGATGGAGCTCCCTCCCTCGACTCTATTGAGGTCGGCTCCGTCTTCGGTTCCTTCGACCCGTTCTTCTTCTAAGCTCTCCGATGTCGATGTGGATCGTGTGGTGCAGAAGTTATTGGAGCATTCGGCCCTATCCAAACTTATTTCGGTTTCCACCCAGTTGGTGTCGAAACTTGAAGGCCTCCCATTGTCTCCATCCATTCCTCCTCCAAGACCTGTCCAGTCTTTGGAGCCGGAAGAGGTTGATCTTCTGATTGTGGAGCCCTCGGGTCCAGAACCGTCTCTTTCTCGGTCTGTTCCTCTCACCTCGACTCCGTTGGATCCGGTACCGGAGTCTCGGAGCCGACGATCTGTCCTTGGTTCCGGGGCCGAGAGTCGAACCAACGTTTCGGTTCCGACTCTTCCCCTCGGGCCTCGGCGGATCGATTCGGCTCCGTCCTCGAGGTCGATGCCTTCGTGCCTGTCTCGGGGATTCTTCCCATTTCTTGAACTGGGAGATTCTTGACTCGGGACCCGGGGGCCTTTGATCTCATGAGGAAGGTGTTGTCTACCCAGACAACCACATCAGTAGAAGCAACCTCTCCTCCCCACAAAGGGCCGTTATCCTCCTCTGCACCCACGGCTACATCCAAGCGTCGAGCACCGGTGTCTCAGCCACCCCTGGAGGGTGCTCCTCTTCCTCGGAGGCTTCTTCGGATGCTCCCCATGAAGAAGTCCCTAGGAAAAGATTGTGTAAGAGGAGACACTTAGATTCTCCACAAGAATCTTTGACATCCGATACTGACTTGGATGAGTCAGAAGGGTCCCCTAAGTCACCTTCAGAAGATGTCTCTTTTCTGACATATTGGAGATCCTGAAACAGAGAGGTGACTGGCAAGTCCCTTCCCCTTCTGAGGATGAGTCAGTCTTGCTGAAGGCATTTGGTGCTCGCCCTTCCTCCTCCTGGGTCACTCCGCCCTTGATGAATTAATGGAACTTATTGCTCGAAGGCGTGGAGGCTCCTGACACAGTGGAACCAGTCCCTAGGAAGCCTAATAAGTATATCACTGCACCCCAGGACAAGACTTACTTGACAAAAGGAGTTCCAGTGGACGCTATGGTGGTGGCAGCGGCCACGAAAAAGGAGATGTCGGAATCTTCCTCATCTGTCCATCCCCCTAATAAAGATTCTAGGACGATGGACAGGTATGGGAAGCGCATTTTTAGTTCAGCGGCTTTTTCCATGCGATCCCTGAACTATTTGACTCACTTTACACGACTACAGAGGGGTCTAGTCAAAGAGTTGGGAGATACCCTCCAGGGTACTACAGATGCTGCTGTCTCAGTGAAAGTGACAGCGCAACTTAATACCCTTACATCCATTGTGAACTCGTCCATGAGGCTGATCTCTTACGCAGCCGAAGGTTCGAGTAGGGCAGCAGCTTCAGCGATTGCTCTTCGCAGACAATCCTGGATGCGCTTATGTTCATTTGCGGAAGCCTTCAAGTCTTCCTTTACTAACGCCCCATTTGACGGTGCCACTCTTTTTGGCCCCAAAGTAAAGGAGACCCTTACCCGGTGTGAGCAGGAGGGAAAGACTCTGTCTGCTGTCGGAGTCCGTTTTCCACCCCATCCAGACCGTACCCCAAAGGGCAACGTGGTGGAAAAATGTGGTTTCGAAAACCCCAAGGATCTTTCCCAGGCACACAGGGTGATGCCCCTTCTAGAGGCAGAGGAGGGGGCAGAGGTGGAAGACGCCGCCCTGGCGGCAGAGGGGGTCCGCAGAATCTAGGTGACAGGGATACACTCCCTGGTAAACCTTTCCAGCACTCCTGAGAGGAGGCCCGACTGTCCTGCTCTGGAGGCAGTCGGGTCGCTAGCTTTATACCCTCAGGCCTGGCAAAACATAACTACAGACAAGTGGGTAAAAAGCGTGGTTACCAGAGGTTACAATATACCATTTCCATCCTATCCCATCCCAAAGAAAAGACTCCCAGATGTGCCGCCCCATCTGCGAGAGCCAGCAGCTATAGAAATTTCAAAGCTGCTAGAGTCATCCAACCAGTCCCAGCGGACCAAAGAGGATTCGAACTTACTCAAGGTTCTTTTAGTTCCAAAGAAAACAGGGGACTGGAGGCCCATTCTGGACCTAAGCGACCTCAATACTTTCGTCAAGAAAGAAAAGTTCGAATGGTCACGCTTCAATCGATCCTTCCATTCTTACAGAAGGACGACTGGATGTGCTCAATAGATCTGAAGGATGCATACTACCACATCAAAATGGCCAGGGCGTCCAGAGATCATTTGCGCTTCCGGCTGGGTGCCAGTCACTTTCAGTTTCGAGCCCTGCCCTTTGGTCTGACCTCAGCCCCCAGGGTCTTCACCAAATGCATGGCAGTGGTAGCGTCTCACTTGAGACGCCTAGGATTCCAGGTGTTTCCGTATCTGGACGACTGGCTCCTTTCTGCCACCACCCAGCGTCAACTAGTACAGGCCAGAGACTACACTCTTCAACTGTGTATTCACCTTGGAATTTCCGTAAACTTCGGAAAATCCTTAATACAGCCATCACAGCGTATCTTATTCATAGGAGCGGAATTAGATACACATCAGTTAATTCTAAGACTTCCTCCAGAAAGGATACTTTCACTTCAGACTCACATACGTCTTCTTCTTTTGTCCAGGAAATCCCCAGCAAAACTGGTACTGAAGGTTTTGGGACTCATGTCAGCTTCTCTTATTGCAATACCCTTGGGAAGACTGCACATGAGAGTCCTACAATGGCTACTGTTTGCACAATGGTCGTTCCAACAACTACCTCTGACACACTAGATTCTTATAACGAACACATGCAAATCACACCTAGACTGGTGGCTTCAGACTTGCAACCTTTCCAAGGGCAGATCATTTGTGCTACCCACTCCGACAGCTACGGTGACCACGGACGCTTCCCTGATAGGGTGGGGGGGCATCTTTCAGGGACAGACAGTCCAAGGCGAATGGACCAATTTAGAGTACAATCTGCACATCAATGTTCTAGAGTTGAGGGCAGTGTTTCTAGCGTTGCAACACTTTGCTCCCCTTCTTCCTCTGGGAACTATTGCAGTTCAGACGGACAACATGTCTGTAGTCTGGTACATAAACAAGCAAGGGGGAACCAAGTCCTATCAGCTATGCAGAGAGGCCATGAGAATCTGGCAATGGGCGGAGTCCATGGGTCGCTTTCTGATAGCAACGCACATCCCGGGGTCATCCAACGTCATAGCCAACAGGCTGAGCAGAGCAATACTGTTACCGCACGAGTGGTCCCTAAAACAGTCAGTTGCGAAAAAGATTTTTCGCACGTGGGGCCAGCCTTCCTGCGATCTGTTTGCGTCTCCAATGAACGCCAAATGCAGGAGCTACTTTGCCCTATTACCCCTCCAGGGGAAGTCCCCAGGGACGCACTGATTCACGATTGGCCCCGGGTCTCCTGTCGCATTTCCTCCCTTCCCCCTGATCTCAAAGTTTCTCCAGAAAGCCAACAACCTACACAGGACAATAATCCTCATTGCCCCATTCTGGTCTCGTCAAATTTGGTTCCCCTTCCTCATGACACACTGCATTCGGGGACCCTGGATCCTGGGCCCAGAGCCAGATCTATTGACTCACTCGTCAGGGGCTCCCCACCCCTCGCTCTTGTCCCTCCATCTAGCAGCTTGGCTGCTCCAATTCTAACTTAGCCAGGTCTGATCTTCTTTCGCCTGCAGTTCAAAATATATTAGTGGCTTCTCATAAAGCTTCCACTACTAAAACATATACTAGTAAATGGAAGCGCTTTGTATTCTGGGCGAATACACAGCAAGTGGACCCTGTTATAGCTCCTTTGAATAAAATATTAGAGTTTTTAACAGAATTGTTCCATCAGGGTGCTTCTCCTGCCACATTAAGAGTTCAATTGGCTGCCATTTGTAATTTCCATGTGGAAGAATGTGGGGCTCCAGTTATGGCCCACAGACTTTGTAAAGCCTTTTTAAAAGGGTCTTTTCATATTAGACCACCAATTAGATCTCCTACGTCACCTTGGAGTCTAAACTTATTATTATCTAAGTTGATGCTGCCCCCCTTTGAACCAGCCTCCTCTTGCCCATTAAAATTTTTGTCGTGGAAGACTCTCTTTTTAGTAGCCATTACATCCGCTAGGAGAGTATCTGAACTTCAAGCTCTCTCCATTAAACACCCTTATTTGATCTTTCACTGACAGAGTTTCTCTTCGCACTAATTCATCCTTCCTTCCTAAAGTTTGTTCCATTAACAATATTAACCAGTCCATTGAATTACCCACTTTCTTCAAGAATCACTCCAATAAAATGGAGTATATGTTGCACAAATTAGATGTCCACAGACAACTAAGGTTTTACTTGGATAGAACAAAAGATCACAGAAAATCTGATTAACTTTTTGTAGCCTTTGCTGATAACAGAAAAGGAGTAGCAGTTACTAAAAGAACTCTTTCTAAGTGGTTAACTGATTGTATCATCTATGTCTATGATTCTACAGATCAAACTCTTTTGCACAAACCCAAAGGACATTCCACAAGGTCAGTGTCTACATCCCTGGCTCATGCAGCTCGCCTACCACTAGATGCTATTTGTGCGGCTGCTACTTGGTCTAAACCACATACATTCATTTCTCATTATAAGGTAGACAAGGTTTCTAGGGACAGGGCAACCTTTGGTTCCACTGTGCTCAAGAACGTCCTTCCGTGAGTTCCTCAGGAACAAGGAGCTAGGGACGCTACCCATGTGTAAGAACAAACGGCGAGATTGAACACTATCACATATAGAAGTTATGTCCTTACCATAACGTTCCATGTGGAGTGTTCATCTCGCCTTTGTTCTTACATTCCCACCCTCCCACCCTTAGGAAGAACGTTCAGTTTGGTGCCTGGTCTGGGGCATTCTGCTTCTGCATTGCAGTTGTTGTATATATAGTTGGCATGTATACATATATATATATATGTATATATATAGACTCTTAGTATCTGTGCATATGTGATATTGGCATGAGTGTTTCTCTCTCTGACTGCTGGTTTGCTTGCAAACTAGATCTGAGGTAAAGGCAGAGGGGGATTGTGGGTATTAGGTTGTCTCGAGCTTCTTCTCGATGCAGAGCTTGCAAGCGGCCGACACGGAGCCGAGGATCGGCTCCGAACCCATGTGTAAGAACAAAGGCGAGATGAACACTCCACATGGAACGTTATGGTAAGGACATAACTTCTATTTGTAGGATACACTAAATAGAACAGTATTATACTTTGAGGAAGGTAGTTTTAAGGGAAAATTTGAAGAGTGGACTTTAGGTAGCCCTAATAGTTTAAATCTGCTTAACCGGCGCTGCCCTAGTGTGCAACGGTAGCAGCTCAGCTAAAGCGCTAGCGTGCTTTATAGCAGGGGGCTGGAAAAAACAGGAAATGACCCAAAATGGCCAACAAATTACAAGTTGCTGCTTCTAACCACTCCTCTGAGGACAAACAAGCAGCTCAGTGCTCCCCACTCCCACTGGTGAGTAAAGAAACTACTTCTGGTGGGTAAGACATCCTTGTGATCTCTTCCCTTCACCATTCAGCACCAAATGCTGGGAATTTTTTCAGCATTGTCTCCCTTAAAGGACAGACAGCCAAAGATGTATTTGCCTGTGGGTGGCCCCAGGGATTTCCTATATGCTTTCCATCCATTTCCCTCGATAGCCAGATTTATTCAGAAAGCCAAAGCATGCCAGGTAAGGGTCATTCTCCTAGCCCTTTTTTTGCCCAACCAGTTGTCATTACCATTTCTTGTGGTCTCAAGAGAAGACCCCCTTCTCCTACCACAACACTCCAGTTTGCTATCTCACCCTTCTTGGTTGCTTCACCCCTATATTCGCTGCCTTCATGTAATGGCCAGGATCCATCTTTTCCCAATGAGGTGATTAATCTGATGTCTGCCTCAAAAAAATTATCCACTCAAAAAATGTGTAGAGACCAATGGAAAAAGTTTATCCTGTGGAATTCAGAGATGCTTATACCCTACATCAGCATCTGTTTCCCATGTTCTTTTCTAACTCCTATTTTAAAAAGAAGGTGCCAGTTATTTTATGGTAAAGGTTGATTTCAAGTGATGTCATCCTTTATTTCTGAATTTTCCATATCCTCACTTTGATCTCGCCAGGTATGCAAGGGCTTCCTAAAAAGAGTGTTCCACACTAAGCCTTCATTGGCTAGACCCGTTCTTTTTATGGGATTTAAGTTTTGTTCTAGAGAAACTAGCCAGCCCTCCTTTTGAATCAGCTGATTTCCATTGATTTAAATTTTATTACATGGAAAACTGCCCTGCTAGTGGCAGTCACTTAGGCCAGATGAGTGTCAGACATAAGCACCCTTCAGACACTGGACCCAACCCAGTTTTACTTTGTCAAGGGAAAGTCATGTGTGCTACCCCTGGTGGATGACTTGGAGAAAGGTCACCAAGGCAATAGTTGAGGGTAAAATGGTGCATACTGCCTACCTGGACCTGGCTAAGGATTTCAATGCTATACTTCACTTGGGTATAGTTGATAAACTCACCAAAGTGGGCATAAACCCCTACATAATTCTCAGGATTGCCAGTTGACTCACAGGCAGGACCCTGGAAATCAGGATTGGTGATAACCCACCTCCATTAAGAGACCAGTCACCAGCAGGATACCTCAGGGCTCCGTGCTAGGACTGCTCCTATTTGGCATCTACTTCTCAGAGGTAAAGGCTAATGTCAAGGGCCTTTGGCTGACTATGTTCATAGATGACTGCAAATTGGAAGCCATAGTAGATTTCCTCCCATGACGCAAACATCTTACAAGAGGGTGTAATGCATCTAAATGAGTGGTGCCAAAGTCGCAGACTAAAACGTAATGAAATGGATTATAATATCTTTTAGGAAAACTCCCACCCAGGCTGATTACTCCATTGGTAAGACTCCACTAAGAGTAATCCAGTAGTCAGAGATCTGGAAACATATGTAGACAGTAATCTTGCCTTTGCCCGACATTTGGCCAAGGTAGTAAAAAAAAATCTTTCTATGTCACCTAACTTGTAAGTTAGGGCATTGCATCCAGGTCCAAGGAAGTCAGTACCATTTTATTCAGCCCTTATCAGACCCATCATCAAGTATAATGCCCCCTTTGGCATGTAGCTAACTAGACATATGTAGTAGTTGGGAGTGCCTACAAGCATTCCATACCTGGAGAATCCAGGGTGTAACCTCATTGTCCAAAAGGATTAGCTTAAAGCCCTGTCTGTCCTCAGTCTCCTACATGTTACTGAGAGGGGATTTTTACCTGGTATACAAGGCATCCTTAGACCCAACTTGATGGCTTTTTTGCACATGTGCAAAATAGACAGCATCAGAACCACTATATCCAAGGATTTAAATTTTGCTTGTGACGTAGATAAGGCATGTTGTTGACGGGTGATGTGTCTGAGGATCTCCATGCTGTGTAACAGGCTTCCCGTCCATGTAAAGCAGAGTCCATTCCTAGCCCTGTTTAAGCATAACCTTGACCAGGGGATGGGAAATCTAAAATTCACCCCAGGTCTGGCCCCAACATCTCTGATAGACAGAGGAAGACAGTAATGCGCAAACCAACACCCCCCCCAAAACTTCCTAACCTTACCCCCCTCCTAATAAATGCCCATGATACATAAACGCAATTAGGTTGGATTGCACGGCTGGGCTTATAAAAGCCTTGGTGGTTGTAGGCCTTGTATATGCCTAACCTCTGAAACTCTTGCTTTATCCTGTCAGTTTTTATGCTTAACCTTTCATCTAGACGATTAACCTTGGAGCTAATCAAATTTTATGCCTGAAGATGCAGCACCAAACTAACATTAATCTGCCTATCTAGCTGACAGTATTCCCCTTTACTGGAGCACTCGGATTAATACCGATTGCGTTGTTCACTGCAGTAAGGGTTTTAGACAAGATGAACAGTTGGTTTATTTTTTATCCGAAGATGTGTTAAGCTACTACAGTTTGATGGTTATGTAGTTTTATTTTTTACTGCTACTCTAAAGAAAGGGTGAACCTTTAATTCCAGACCAAGGATGCAGTTGGGATCCAGAGTTCAGGCTACCTCAGCTACCTTTCTTCTGAATGTACCTTTACAAGATATTGTAGCAGTAGCCATGTGGTCAACTTTGCATATATGTGCTAATGTTTGAGCATTATTTCTAGGGCTTGTCACTCCTTGGAGTAACCATTATCAAGGCCTTGCTGCTGTAGGCCACACAGGGTTAGATAAGGATTCTGTCCTTGCGGTGCAATGTCAAGATAGGAGCATAACAAAGATTCAAGGAAACTTTATTATCAATTAGGAAACACAAGTGCTACCTAAACAAAATTTCGAGTGTCAGCTTTTACAGGAGAAAAACACAAAAAGACAAACATGATAGGTATTGAAGAATAAACAATAACTATAGTACAAAAATAAATATCTAAGTTGACACGTGCTTATACACCGTTTATATACACTGAACAACACTGAGTGCTAGATGATAAATGCATGAAAAATACAGTATACACAGAGATCAGATTGGGTAATATTGCACATAAGGAAGTGATTGGAATTGCACTTGAATATGTACAAGTTATGTACTTGCCTGAGTTGATACATTTATCCTGTCTCTGTCCAGACACTAGAACAGTTGTTTCCACATTCCCCCTCCAAATTTTGTTTTCAAGGGACCTGTGCGGGATCCTCTGTTTGGTTATCCTCTGGATCCCTAAGATGGTGGTTGAATGTGTTCTTAGATTGATTTTCTATGGCTGGCTTTATCACTTGACTTGGAGTATCTCCTCGGGACAGGGGATTATGAAATGGGGGAGAAGCTAGATCTTACAAGGAGATTCATTACTGACAGAAAAAGCACCAAAGTCGCTATTCTTTGTGTTCCAGTGTTTGGACAGGGAACAGACAAATCTGTCCTTCTTGAAAGTCCATGTCTTGTCTTTCTTTCCTTTGTGTCCTTACCTAGTTGGGGGCCTAGCTCAGCTTGGCCATAACCAAGTTTTCTTGATTATGCTACTGATGCCTTTTTTCTCCAGAAAATAACTGAAGGTAGCACAGCTGCCAACTGAGCATCTTGCTTGTCTCTCTGACTTGGTGAGGAAACCAGCTGTGTCCTGGGTACATCAGGGATTGTTGAAATCATAATGGAAAAGTGGATATCAATATGCATCTAATTATCAAGCATTTTTTAAACATTTTCATTAAATCATCGCATTTAAATTGTAACATGGGTTTGCATACATTAATAGAAAAATATATTTTCCATTTTTTTGTCGTGTACTGTAAGTGTAGATGATCTTTCAACAATTTTCATTCACTCCAAAATTACATAAATTGTTCAGTTCCTGCCTTTCCTTAAACCTTGATGTTCTTCATGTTTCAGTGTTGCAGTCATCACACTTGTGTTATCTGCCTGCAGGTAGCCCTCAATCTGCCCAAATACCAGTCTCTTGGGATTTTTGCATCAGATGCTGTCACCTCTTCCATGACGTCAGGTCGTCAGGGGTATAACGCATGCAGCCGACGCCATTACATCAGCTTTTCTTGCTGCGTGGGAGCCTGAAGCAGTTCGCAAGTGCCGGTCGGCCGCTACCTGAAAATTTCGTTTTTCAAGATGTTCATAGTGTTTCACTGTTGCAGTCATTACAATTGGGTTGTCCTGCTGGCAGGCTACCTGCAGTCTGCCTGAATTCCAAAGTCTAGGTCTGGCGTTGGTTGCTGTCACCTCCTCCCTGACGTCAGTGCGTCAGGGGTATAAAAGATGCAGCCGATGCCATTTTCTTCAGTCTTTCTTGCCTCATGGTGCCCAAAGCAAAAGCAGTTTGCAAGTGCCGGTCGGCCGACTCCTGAGATTTTCAAGTTCAAATTTCAGATCTGAAGTCTTCATTAAAAGCTAAGTACCCCGTTGGGGAAACTTTTTTCTTGCTCCAGACCGATGTCAGAAAAAGTTAATTGTATTTCTTGTGGGAAGCAAATACCTCATAAGGATTTTCATTCTTACTGTATTCCTTGCCTAGGCCCTGACCACGACATTGCTATTTGTTGGTTTTGTGCTAGATTTAACCAACGCACTATTAAGCGTCGGTTTGACTTTGCATTTCTTTACTTTGGCAGACGATTTAATTATATAATGCCGTCGGAACAGCTGACTACTGGAGTTTACAAAAAACGCAAAGAAAAAGAAAAGGACAGGCATCTGAAGTCCAAAACCGACGAGGCTTCTTCTAGGCCAGTCGCCGGTTCTCAGTGAGGCACTTTAGCAGCCCCAGACGACCGCTACTTTAGAGCCACAGGCCGATACCGATTCCCATGTGGAGTCAACCAGGCCTACACAAACTCAATGTATTGGACCTTCGGAAACCATTCCCTCAGATGGGTCCGGAGCAGCTGAGCAAGCATCGGCTTCTGAGGGTGTTTTCAGGCCTACACAATTATGTTAAAACAACTTCAGCTTCAAAGACAAAAACTAAAGCAGCTTTAAAGACAAAGAAACCAGTATAACAGCCCCATGGACAGACTTCCATGCCTAAAAAACAGGTGCTCAAAATGGCCGAAGACCTGATTACTTTGATCAGGGGTTCTCATCCCCCTCCTGACAACAGGCCTAGGCAAGAGATAGAATATGAATCTTCAGATCAGGTTTCCATTTCATCTGATTCCTCTTCTGATCAGCAATATTCTCTTCCTCGTTATGAGGATTCTGATGCTGAAGAATCTATCCCCTCAGCTTCTCCACCTGAGGATTATTCTTTTGGGGAAACACTGCATACCATGAGGGAGCATTTCCACTGGGAGAGCCAAGACTATCCAGAATCTAAGAAAAGGCTCAGAGACTTTCTTTTATTGCCTCAGCACAGGCCCCTTGCTATTCCACCTGTGCTAGACATTGTAGATGTACTTTGAGTCCAGTCTGACTCCTTACCTCCAGCTCCTGTTAAGCCAGACAGATACTACAGAGTTCCAGACTCCCACAATTTTCTTTTTAAAAACCCTGCTGCTGATCCAGAAACTCTCTCTCAGGGTCCCAAGGGGGTCAAGGCCTCCACTGCAAAAAACCCTACCCCCTCTGACACAGATTCCAGGGCACTGGACAGATGGGGTAAAAAGATTTACACTTCTGCTACCTTGGCTATAAGGGCTTTAAATTGTCAGTTTCATATGCTTAAATATCAGCAATACATAATGTCACTGCTTAAACAGAAAATATCGACAAATTCTGAATGTGCAGAAAATAAAGAAATGCAGGATTTATTGCATGCAACTGAACAAGTTGGAAAGCATACTTTACAATGTGATTTTGATTCTCTGGAGGCCTCCTGCAGAGCCGCTGTTACGGGTTCTGTCATTAGGAGGCATGCTTGGTTAAAGGAACAGAATCTGCCTGATCATGTTAAAGCAAAATTACTAGATGTTCCATTACAGCATGATACCTTGTTTGGTGTTAAAGCAGAAGAGGTGTTGAAGAAAATGGAGGACAAAGCCAAATCTATGCATACAGTCAAGGATTTCTTATAGGTACAGCCTCCAGGATTTAGCAGACACTGGCCTACAAAGAATTGGTCCTTTCCAGTGTCAGACAGGCCACAATGAGACAGATACAGACGCCCTAGAGGCAGATCCCAGCCCTAAGGCTCATACAGCCTCATACAGGTCTAAACAATGGGGTGCTTCTACCTCCAAAAGCGGAGAAGACAAGTCACAGCCATACAGAAAGCAGTCCCAATGACTTCCCCCTGCCAGCGCCAAGCACTTATCTACTGGCAGCTCCCTTAGGGGGAAAACTAGCACTTTTTTCTCAAAACTGGCACCTAATCACCCAGGACAAATGGGTCTTGAACATAGTGTCACAAGGTTGCAGGTTCCACTTTCGCACGCTGCCAAGGCCAAACGGCATGCCAGACCTGCCAAAAAATCAATGGGCAGAGGCACAAAAACAAGTTACATCCCTCATGGACATGGGGGCCATTCAGCAAGTACCACAGCAAGAGCAGGGACAAGGATTTTACACAAGACTTTTCTTGGTGCCCAGAATGGACAAAGCCTGGAGGCCAATACTGGACCTATCTATTCTAAACACATACCTGGATATTCCAAAATTCAAAATGTTGACTTTGCAGCAGCTTCTGCCCATGCTGGGCAAGAAGGCTTGGCTTGTAACTTTAGACATGAGGCATACCTGCATGTCCCAATCAGACAATCATGCAGAAGATACCTCAGATTCATAGCTGGCTCAGTGGACTACCAATTCTCTGCACTGCCCTATGGCTTATCTACTGCGCCCAGGGTCTTCACAAAATGCCTGGCACCAGTAATTGCATTCTGCAGACAGAGGAATACAAATATATCCTTACTTGGACGACTGCCTTATTCAAGCAGAGAACAAGGACATACTACTACAGCATCTGGCATTTGTAAAAAGATTAACATGCCTAGGGTACACAGTAAACGAAAAGAAATCAAAACTTGTACCCTCTCAAGAGATAATATTCCTGGGTGCAAGCTTAAATACAACTGCCCAGATGGCTTATCTCACGCCAGACAAACAAAGGCAACTGACTACTTATTTCAAAAGGTTAGCAACAAACACCCAGTTAACTGCAAGAAAAATTCTGCAGGCTTTGGGCTTCATGGCATCCTGCATTCTGCTAATTCCATATGGAAGACTGCATATGAGGAAACTACAATGGTATCTAAAAAGTGTTTGGACTCAACATTGCCACAGCCTGGAAACAATAATTACACTCATTCCCTGCCTACAACAGGAGTTTCGATGGTGGGCAAAGGCCTGTCACCACAACAAGGGGCAGCCATTCACCATACCCCCAGCCAGGCAAACATTGACAACAGATGCATCAGATTATGCCTGGGGGGGCCCACATGGCAGGAAGATGTATTCAGGGCTCATGGTCCGCAATCCATATGCATCTACATATCAGTCAAAAAGAGATGCTAGCTGTTCAGAATGCCCTGACAGCCTTCAAGGATCTACTGCATCCAGGACAACTACTGATAAAGACGGACAATACTACAGTCATGTGGTACATAAGCAGGGAGGCACACATTCCTGCCCCCTTTGCAGACAAGCCATGGCTTTGTGGGACACAGCATTGACTAACCAAGTACATCTGCAAGCACAATTCCTGCCAGGAAAGATAAATACTCTGGCAGACTAACTAAGCCTGAAACCTCATGGATCCCCACCAGGGTAAATTGGATCCACAAGTCTTCAACATGATAACAAGGAATTGGGGATGCCCGGACATAGATCTGTTTGCCTCCCCTCACAACTGCTAACTACAGAGATTCTGCACAAGGACTTATCACAAGCAAGCATGGAAAGTGGATGCTCTATCTTTCAGCTGGAAAAACTTAACAGTATACGCCTTTCCCCCACTGCCTCTCCTCCCCAAGGTACTCCTAAAGGTTAGACGAGAGAAGCCAAAAATGATACTGATTGATCCAGACTGGCCCTGCCAGCACTGGTACCCAATCCTAAGGAACTTGACTCAATGCCCAGCATGGACATTACCTCAAATTCCTCACTTACTGACCCAACAAAACAATCAGATCCTGCACAGCCAACTCAGGACCTTAAATCTGGCAGCATGGCGGATAATGTAGTTATTCAAAACACACCTCTCTCTTAAAGTGGTTATGGATGTTATTTTGGAGGCCAGCAGGCCCAGTACCAGAAAATCATATGCAGAAAAATGGAAGAGATTCTGTGCTTGGAACCAGACACAAGGAATTGACACGATTGTACCAAATATCCCTCAGATTTTACAATACTTAACTGAGATGCTGGACAAAGGCCTATCCTTTTCATCAGTTAAGATTCCTGCTTCTGCCATTTCAGCTCATTACAATACAGAGCTACTTTTTTTTGTCATCCATTATTAAGGCAGTACCTCAGAGTAGCCAAAAACTTACGGCCTCCAAGGAGATCACCAGTGCCTGCATGTGACCTCAATTATGTCTTGGAAAAACTCACTCTGCCTCCTTTTGAGCCAGCCGCTACAGCTGATATAACATTTTTGTCATGGAAAACAGCTCTGCTCCTAGCAATAACCTCTGCAAGACCTGTCTCAGAGCTACAGGCACTCATGGGTGTGGAACCTTTTATCATTTTCCATCCAGATAGGGTTTCTCCAAGGAAAAACCCCACTTTTATGCCTAAGGTAGTGTTCAGTGTGGCCCTCAACCAGACTATTCATTTGCCTACCTTTTATCCAAACCCACAGAATAAGGGTGAGAAACTTCTGCATTCTTTGGACATACACAGACAGCTGCGCTTCTACTTGGACAGAACCAAAGCTTTCAGAAAGACTGAGCAATTACTGGTAGCATATGCTGCAGGATCACAAGGAAAGGCTATCTCAAAGCAGACTATTTCAAAGTGGATAGGTCACTGCATTCGTCTATGCTATTCTCAACATTGCAAATCTGTACCTAAGGGCATTAGGCCACATTCAACCAGAGCAGCTGCCACTTTAGCAGCCTTACTCAGAGGAGTACCAACCAAAGACATTTTAGAGGCTGCAACCTGGAGATCAGTGCACACTTTTACAAAGCACTACCACTTACCTCTCTACTCCAAATCCAGGGCAGGCTTTGCCACTGCAGTTCTGCAGGGCCTCATAGCCGCTCCTAATTCTATTTAGTTCCAGCCACCCAACCTTAGCTTTGGGATTCAACCCAATTGTAATGACTGCAGCAGTGAAACACGATGAACATAGTACAGTTGTGTACCCACCATAAATGTAGGTGTTCAAGTGTATTCATCGTTGCAGTCCAGGTTACCCACTCACCCATCCCCCTTATCTTTGCTGGACCTTATCTGTTCTTCTCTATTTCTATACATCCTATGTGGTGTATTTGCTTGTAGATGAAGGAAACTTATTACTTAGTGCATGTATGCTTATTGACATATTTTTAGCCTGCCCTTTTGGGGGCACCTGACATCTGGGGCTAAAAAAACTGAAGAAAATGGCGTTGGCTGCATCTTTTATACCCCTGGCGCACTGAGGTCAGGGAGGAGGCAACAGCAACCGACAACGGACCTAGACTTTGGAATTCAGGCCGACTGCGGGTAGCCTGCCAGCAGGATAACCCAATTGTAATGACTACAACAGTGAATACACTCGAACATCTACATTTATGGTAGGTACACAACTGTACTTTTCAAACCTGAAGTTTTCTAAAGCTAAGTACCACATTTGGGATTCTTTTTTCTTGCTCTAACCGATGTCAGAAAAAGTTAACAATTGTCTTGCCTGTGGAAAGCAAATTCCACACACAAATTTTCATTCTTACAGAGTCACCTGTTTAGGCCCAGACCACGACATCCCTCGCTGTCATTTTTGTGTCTTGTTTAATGCCCAAACTGTTTGCCGTTGGGGTATTTTTGTTGCTAAATTATTTCGTTCTCGTTCTCTGTATTCCAAAATGGCTTTGGTAAGCCATCCAACTACCAATCGCCTGAAAAAAAGTAATGATAGACAGAACGCATAGGTCCAAAACTGCCGATTCAGTTACTCGCCAGTCCGCTAGTACTCTGGTGCTTTTGCAGCCCCTGATACCCACTTCTACAGATTTGCAGGCCTCTGCTGAGACCCATTTGGACTCCGGTATGCCACAAGATGCTTCTTCGATTATGGAACCTGCGGCTGTCTCTACCTTGGATGGGTCCGGAGCTGCTGTGCAGGCAATGGCTTCTGAGGATGTTATTCCACCCTTCCGATGTTCGTATTAAATAGACTGCTTCGTTTCAGACTAAAACGACTGAGTTTCTCAGGCCCAGAGTTCGCACTACGCCTAGAAAACCGACGACCAAAGCGCATGCTCAGGCTCCCATGGCACAGAAACAAATGCTTAGAATGGCGGAAAACCTTATAACTCTAATTGGGGGAAGCCAGCCTTCCCCTTATAAAAGACAAAGAATTGATTTCCCTTCTGATTCAACGGACCATGAGTCCGATGACTCTGATCCCCAGGACATATCCTTTTCTACCTATGAGGATTTGGATGCAGAGGATTCCATTCCCTCTGCCTCCCCTCCAGGGGACTTTTCCTTTGGTGAAACCTTGCATCCCTTAAGAGAGCATTTCTGCTGGGAATGCCAGGACTACCCACAGTCCAAAAAGAGACTCCGAGAATTTTTAGACTTGCCTCAGCACAGGCCTCTAGCTATACCCCCTGTCCTGGATATTGTAGATTATGATTTCGTGGAATCCAGTCTTACTCCTGATACTTCACCACTAGCTCCTAGAAAGCCTGACAGGTACTACAGAGTACCTGATTCTCACAAATTTCTCTCTAAGAAACCCACTGCAGATCCAGAGACCATTTCTCAGGGACATAAAGGTATTAAGGCTACTACAGCCAAAAATCCTACCCCTTCGGACAGGGATTCAAGGGCTTTGGACAGATGGGGCAAGAAGGTATATACCTCTGCAACTCTTGCCATTAGGGCTTTAAATTGCCAGTTTCACATGTTGAAGTACCAGCAGCATATTATGGAACTAATTAAACAAAAAATGTTGTTGCTTCCAGATTTTGCAAAAAATAAAGATTTAGAAGAATTAATGCATTATGCAAACCAAGTCAGTAAACATACGGTTTTGATGCCTTACAAGCATCTTGCAGGTCTGCTGTCACTGGGTCTGTACTGAGAAGCCATGCCTGGCTGAAGGAACAAATCTTGCCAGACCATGTCAAAGCAAAATTACTAGATGCTCCATTAAACCAGGAACGTTTGTTTGGTACAATCACAGAAGAGTTTCTTAAAAAGATGGAGGAAAAAGCTAAATCTATGCAAACTGTTAAAGATTTCTTACAGGTACAGCCACCTAGATTCAGTAGGCATTGGCCTTCAAAAAACTCGTCCTTTCCAGTCCCTACCAGGTCTTCTCAGCCCAAACACACGGGCAACAGACCACCAAGGCTACAGTCTCAGAGTGCACAGAGATCTAAACAATGGAGTGCTCCCCCCCTCAAAAACAGGGAATAGTAAGCCACCCCCTTATGGAAAAAATTCACAATAACTTATCTATCATCCTTCACAGCCATGCCCAAGTACTTGCACCCCTAAGAGGAAATCTCGCCTTCGTGCAAAAAACTGGATGTCCATTACCCAGGATGGGTCCTAAACATTGTATTCCAGGGATATAGATTCTACTTCCACTCACTGCCAACCCCAAGTCGGTTGCCAGACCATCCTCCAAACCAGGGGGCAGGGGCTCAAAAGCAAGTATTTTCACAGTATCAGGGCTGTTCAACCTGTTTCAATAGTGCAAAGAGGACAGGGTCTCCAGACTGTTCCTGGTGCCTAGAAAAGAGGACTCTTAGTGCCCTATCCTGGATCTGTCCATTCTCAACACCTTCCTGTTGGTCCCAAAATTCATAATGCTTACACTACAACAGCTGCTTCCTATGCTAGCCAAGGACTCCTGGCTAGTCAACCTAGACCTAAGAGAAGCTCGTCTGTACATCCCCATAAGGGAATCTTGCAGGAAATATCTACGTTTCAGAGCAGGATCTATGCGCTATCAGTTCTCTGCACTTCCCTTTGACTTATCTAGTGCGCCTAGGGTATTCACAAAGTGCCTAGCTCCAGCCATTGCATACTGCAGGCAGAGAAAAATTGAAATTTATTCATTCAATTCAGGAATTGCTACTTCAGCACCTGGCATTTGTAAAAAGACTTCTAACTTCTCTGGGGTACACCATCAATGACAAGTCACATCTGGTGCCCAGCCAAAAGATTCTATTCCTGGGAGTAAGCTTGAACACAACTTCCCAGATGGCATTCCTTACTCCAGAAAAGCAGGTTTATTTGACAAACCACTTCAAACTAATGGCCACCAGAACCCAGCTATCTGCAAGAAAAATATTGCAAGCCCTAGGGTTCATGGCTTCATGCATTCTACTAATTCCATATGCAAGACTACATATGAGGAAACTTCATTGTTACTTAAGTCTCTGATGCCAACATTCTCAGGACCTGGAAACAATTATTCCTATCTTTCCTTGTCTAAGGCAGAGGCTTGCAACCACAACAAGGGACTCCCTTTCACTCAACCCCTCACCACCCAAACCCTGACAACTGAGCATCTGACTGTGCATGGGGGGCTCACATGGCTGGCAAATGCATTCAAGGCAAATGGAGCCCAGGACAAATTCACCTACATTTCAATCAAAAAGAAATGTTAGCTGTACAGAATGCTCTGACAGCCTTCAAATACCTTATCCTTCCAGGACAACTCTTGATAAAGACATACAACACCACAGTTAAGTGGTACATAAGCAGGGGGGAACGCATTCCTCTCAACTCTGCAGGTTAGCTGTGGCGCTGTGGAACACAGCCTTGAGCAACCAAGTGCACCTGCAAGCTCAATTCCTGCCAGGCAAACAAAATTCACTGGCAGACGACTTGAGCAGAAATCTTCTGGACCCACACGAGTGGAAACTGGAATCCAACTCCTTCAAATTTCTAATCCATAGGTGGGGACACCAGAGGTGGACTTCTTTGCCTCCCCCCAAAACCATCAATTGAGCAAATTTTGCACCAGAAATCCCCACAGCCAAGCATGGAAAGTGGATGCCCTATCCTTTACATGGGAAAACCTCTCAATTTATGCCTTTCCCCCTCTGCCCCTCCTCTCAAAAGTACTACTCAAGATCAAACAGGACAAACCAAGGACAATCCTTATTGCACCGGACTGGCCCCGCCAGCACTGATACCCACTCCTACGCAGTCTGGCAGCAGTGCCACACTGGCACCTACATCAGACCCCCTCTCTGCTGTCCCAGCAGGAGAAAGAGATTTTGCATCCTCATCTGCAAACCCTGAACCTTGCAGTCTGGCTTATTCCCTGAATATACACCCCTAGCAACCCTCAACAAACAGGTGATAGATGTCATCCTTGTGGCCTGAAGGCCTAGTACTCAGAAATCCTATTCAGAAAAATAGAAAAGATACTGTTCTTGGAGCTAGTCTGAAGGAAAGGACACAGCCATGCCCACCTTACCTCAAATCCTAGATTACCTAACAGAACTGGTCTACAAAGGCCTATCCTTCTCTTCTGTTAAGATTCATGGCTCTGCCATCTCAGCTCTTTATAATACTGAGCTACCTCTCTTTTCTCACCCTCTGGTCAAACAGTTCCTGAGAGGAGCTAACAATTTAAGACCCCTGAGGAGAGCTCCCACCCCTGCCTGGGACCTTAACTTTGCACTAGAGAAGCTCACGCTGCTACAGCACAGTTAGAATTCATCTCTTGGAAAACAACCTTACTTCTAGCCATCACTTCAGCAAAATGAGTGTCCGAGTTACAGGCACTAATGGCTGTGGAACACTTCCTTATTTTCCATGCTGACAGGGTTTCCCTCAGGACTAAGCCATCTTTTATGCCCAAGGTGGTATCCAGTGTGGCTCTAAACCAATCCATCCATTTACCAACCTTTTTCCCTAATCCTCAGAATAAAGGTTAAAGAATCCTGCACTCTTTGGACGTACACAGACAACTCGGGCTCTACCTTGAGAGGACTAAGCCTTTCAAACTCTGACCAGCTGCTAGTCAGCTTTGGTACAGGGGTAGAGGGCAAGGCCATTTCAAAGCAAACCATTTCCAAATGGATAGCACACTGCATCCATTTCTGCTACAAACACCATGGAAAACGTACCCCACAAGGGTATCAGAACTCATTCCACTAGGGCTACTTCAACCTCTACAGCATTTCTCAGGGAAGTCCCTACCAGGGACATCCTGGAAGCTGCAACCTGGAGTTCTGTACACACCTTCACCAAGCATTACTAGTGAAACACGAAGAACATTGTACAGTTCTATACACTTACCATAAATGTAGATGTTAATGTATTCACTGTTGCAGTCCTGGATGTTCATCGTGCTATGCTGCTGCAGTCATCACACTTGGGTTATCCTGCCGTCAGGCGGTCCCTGCAGTCTGCCTGAATTCCAAAGCCTTGGTCCGGCGTCGGTTGTCGACGCTTCTTCCCTGACGTCAGTGCGGCAGGGGTATAAAAGAGGCAGCCGACGCCATTTTCTCCAGTCTTTCTTGCCGCCTGGTGCCCGAAGCAGAAGCAGTTCGCAAGTGCCGGTCGGCCAGCTCCTGAGATTTTCAAACAGAATTTCAGCCGAAGTCTTCTATAAAGCTAAGCACCCCGTTGGGGAAACTTTTCTTGCCTCAGACCGATGTCAGACAAAGTTAATAATTGTATTTCTTGTGGGAAGCAAATACCTCATAAGGACTTCCAATCTTATTGTATTCCTTGCCTAGGCCCAGACCACGACGTTACTGGTTGTCTGTTTTGCACTAGGTTCAGTAAACGCACTGTTAAGCGTCGGGCTGATACCGCCCGACATTATTTTGGCAGAAAATTCAACTACATCATGTCGACGGAACCTCTGACAACCACTGTTTTTTAAAAAACGCATGGACAAGGACAGGCAGCCTAAGCCTAGACCAGATTCCGAGGTCTCGCTTAGGCCTGCTGCCGGATCTTCAGTATTCAGTGAGGCGCCTACGCAGCTCCTGACTACCGCAGACTTAGAAGATGCGACTACCTCTCAGACAGAATCTACTGGGCCACTGGAGCCCAGATCCTCTTCAACTCGCGGACGCCAGCCCTGGCTGCGATCCGGAGACTATGGACAGGCCTTGGGTTTCAGAAGGCGTCTTTAACCCGACGACTCTCTCAGTTAAGTCATACGCTAGGCTTCTAAAGGTTAAAAAACCGGGTCCACAGACTCTCACACAGGCCCCTATGCCTAAAAAGCAAATGCTCAAAGTGGCTGAAGACCTGATTACCCTTATCAGAGGTCCCCAACCCCCTCCTGACAAAATGCCTAGACTGGAGGAAGATTTACCTTCTGACCAGGAAACCATTTCCTCAGCAGACTCTGAGGAACAGGATGACTCCTTCCCTCTCTATGAAGACTCAGATGCTGAGGAATCAATCCCCTCTGTTTCCCCCTCTGAAGACTTCTCTTTTGGGGAAACCCTGCACACCATGAGAGAGCATTTCCACTGGGAAGGGCAAGACTACTCTGACTCAAAGGAAAGACTCCGTGAGTTTCTTCTTCTACCTCAGCATAGACCCTTAGCCATTCCTCCTGTTTTAGACATTCTGGATGATGTCTACACTGAATCCAGTCTAAATCCAGATACCTTACCTCCAGCTCCACCTAAACCAGACAGATACTACCGAGTCCCTGACTCTCACAAGTTTTTATATAAAAGTCCTGCTGCAGACCCAGAAACCATTTCCCAGGGTCCCAAAGGGGTTAAGGCTTCCACTGCTAAAAATCCACTACCTGCGGAAAGAGATTCCAGGGCATTAGAAAGATGGGGGAAAAAAGTGTATACCTCCGCCACTTTGACCATGAGGGCATTAAACTGCCAATTCCACATGATTAAATACCAGCAGTACAGAAAATGATCCCTTAGACAGATCAACTAGATTACAGAGGGATGCAGGATTTCTTGCATGCAGCAGAACAAGTGGGAAAACATACCTTGCAGTGTGGTTTTGATTCTTTGGAGGCCTCATGTAGAGCAGCGGTCACAGGGTCTGTAATACGTAGACATGCTTGGCTAAAAGAGCAGGCTGTACCAGAACATGTCAAAGCAAAATTACTGGATGCTCCACTGCAAAAGGATGCATTATTTGGTGTCAAAGCAGAGGAAGTATTAAAGAAAATGGAAGAGAAGGCAAAATCTATGCAAACAGTTAAAGATTTTTTACAGTTGCAACCACCTCGCTTCAGCAGAAACTGGCCATCAAAAACCTGGTCCTTTCCTGCTTCAGACAGACCCCAAAGGGGGGCAGATACAGACGCCCTAGGGGCAGAGGCCAGGCACAAGGTACATTCAGGCCTAGCCAATGGCAAACAACAACTCAGAGGGGGAGATGACAGATCTCAACCTTTCAGAAAACAAACTCAATGACTTTCCTCTGCGCCTGCCAAGCAAATTAGCCCAGGCAGCACCTCTAGGAGGAAAACTGGCTCTTTTTCCCAAAAATTGGCACATCATAACAAAGGACAAATGGATTCTGGACATTATTACCCGAGGCTACAGATTCCATTTTCACACTTTACCACGGATGAGAGGTATGCCAAATCTGCCAGCAAACCAATGGGCAGAGGCACAAAAGCAAATTTCAGCTCTCATAAACTTGAGGGCAATTCAAAAGGTACCTGCAAAAGAGCAGGGCCAAGGATTTTACTCAAGACTGTTTCTAGTACCAAGAAAGGACAAAGCCTGGAGACCCATCTTAGACCTTCCAATTCTAAACACGTTCCTGGACATTCCCAAATTCAAAATGCTCACACTACAGCAGCTTCTTCCCATGCTGGGCAAGGAGTCTTGGCTGGTAACGTTGGACCTCCAAGAGGCATACCTGCATGTCCCTATCAGACAAGATTGCAGAAGATACCTCAGATTTTTGGCAGGCACAACGCATTATCAATTCTCTGCATTGCCCTTTGGCTTATCTACTGCGCCCAGAGTATTCACGAAATGCCTGGCATCAGTAATTGCATACTGCAGACAATGAGGAATACAAATTTATCCCTATCTGGACGACTTCGTGATCCAAGCAGACAGCAAAGACATCCTACTACAGCATCTGGCATTTGTAACAGTTACTAAGTTGCCTAGGGTACACAGTAAACAAAAATAAATCAAAACTAATACCCTCACAAGAAATAATTTTCCTGGGTGCCAGCTTGAATACAACGGCCCAGATGGCTTACCTCACGCCAGACAAGCAAAAACAACTGGCTCAGTACTTCAAAAAGATGGCAACTTCTACCCAGCTCACTGCAAGGAAATTCCTGCAGGCATTGGGGGTACATGGCATCCTGCATTCAACTAATTGCATATGCAAGACTGCATATGAGAAAACTACAATGGTACCTAAAAAGTGTATGGTCCCAACACAGACACAGCCTCGAAACAACTAGAACTCTCATTCTCTGCCTTCAGAAGGAGTTTCTATGGTGGGCTCAAGCATGCCAAGCAAACCAAGGGCCTTCCTTTTGTCTCGCCTCCAGCAAACCAAACCTTGACAACAGATTCATCAGACTACGCCTGGGGTGCACACATGGCATGACAATGCATACAGGGCAAATGGTCTGCAAACCAAAGGCAGTTGCACATCAATCAAAAGGAGATGCTAGCTGTAAAAAATGCACTAACAGCCTTCAAGGACCTCTTGCATCCAGGACAGCTTCTCATAAGGACGGACAACACCACAGTTATGTGGTGCATAAACAAGGAGGAACACACTCCTACCCACTATGCAGACAGGCAATGGACTTGTGGAACACAGCATTAACTTACCAAGTACAGCTGCAAGCACAATTCCTGCCAGGAAAGAACACATTGGCAGGCAAATTAAGCAGAAATTTGACAGACCCTCACGAATGGAGATTGCACCCGCAAGTATTCTCAATGATAACTCAATGATAAGACATAGATCTGTTTGCCTCAGCCAACAACTGCCAGCTACAAAAATTTTGCACAAGGACTTATCCCCTGGCCTGTAAAGTGGATGCCCTATCATTCAGTTGGACAGCATTGTCAGTCTACGCCTTCCCTCCTCTGCCTCTACTGACCCAGGTAAGAGAGACCACAGATGATCCTCATTGCTCTGGACTGGCCACGTCAAAAATGGTACCGACTACTATGAAACTTGTCTCGCAGCCTTCCATGGATCTTACCTCAATTCCCTCTGCTGTTAACCCAGCAAAACTCTCAGATCCTTCGCAGTCAGCTAAGGACCTTAAATCTAGCTGCATGGAAAATACCTTAAATTATCAAACAACACTTCTCTCTAAGGACGTACAAAATGTCATTTTGGAGGCCAGGAGGCCCAGCACCAGAAAAATTTACTCAGACAAATGGAAAAGATTTTGTGTATAGATTTTGTGTATAGAGTCAGGCCAGAAACCTAAATACTGGCATCCCAAATATTCCACTCATACTCCAATATCTAGCTGAGATGCTACACAAAGGCCTTTCCTTCTCATCCATAAAGATCCATGCTTCAGCCATTTCAGCTCATGATAAGATTCCTAAAACCAAAGTGGAAACGGCTACTATAAAGGCTGTCTTCCAAAACCTCCACACCTCCAATAACTCCACCAAATGTCCCAGGGTCCACCACCGTTGTTAGTGCGAAATACTTTTATTAACAAATACACTCGAAAAATCAACAATGTCCGATTAATGACAGAAATATCAGTACGGATTTAGCACTTTCGTCTCCCACTGGAGACCTCTTCAGAATCAATGAGTAAAAAATCTTGATTCCTTGTATAGTACCCATAGTTCCATTAATTAAATAATTAGTGATTCCAATTAACTAAAATTACACGTATAATCGTGTTTACTAGTATACGTATTTTTAAAAACACACAATGGACGCTTATAGACATCCATTAAACAAATGATTTGCACATAAATACCTAGTAAACATAAATATTAAATATATAATAACATGTATACATGCATATAAAATAATACGATATAGCATGAAGTGAGAATGGTGTAAAGTAAAATAATATCGATAAATAATTATAGAATAAAATAATAATGATAATGAAAAAATGTTGATGAAATTGTTAATAGTATAAAATAAACTAAAACTAAACTGAATGGGGCTGGCTTACTGCTTGAATTCACTATAAAACCTACTCATAGAAGCAATACTTCATGTCAATACATTAATATATTTTACACTTCAAACCTATTCTTTCCTTGTATGTTTACCTACAAACTCGTATATCTAAGAATAATGTAAATCCACATCTAAATATGTATGTATGTGTAATGATTAAAAAATTAAAACATTTTTTAAAAAGTATGTATGTGTAATTATAAATTCATGTTAATGTTAAATACCACTCTATGTATATGTAAACTAGAAGTTAATATCCATATGTAATATAATATATAAAATATATAAAAAAAATCAATAAGTATAAAATAAGTACTATATAATATCCCATAAATATTGTGAATATTATAAAAAACTATATATACTTATAGCACCCCGAATAGTACTATAAATTGTTTAAAAACAGTAAAGTAATAAAATAAAATAACTCACTGTAACAATATATTTAAATAAACGTTAAAATACCAATGAATAAACCGTAAGAACACACAAACACAGAGTGTTAATATTACTTTAGGTGACTGTTAGGGGAAAGAATATTGGATATGAATAGAATAAAGTATTGAATATTGTTAAATATTAAATCTTAAAAAATATATGTTGTATATTAAAAAAAATATATATATTATGTTGTTGTTAAAAAAATATATATATTATTAAAAAAGTATATTTGTATAAAAGTATTTCGCACTAACAACGGTGGTGGACCCTGGTACATTTGGTGGAGTTATTGGAGGTGTGGAGATTTTGGAAGACGGTCTTTATAGTAGCCGTTTCCACTTTGGTTTTTGGTTCCTGGTCGGTGTAGAGTGTGGATTTATTGTTTGGTTTTGTCTTGTGGAGTGGTTTCAAGGAGTCTCCTACGTGATTTTTGTTTTCAATACCTTCCGCTCCTACCTACTATATGGATGGGTCCAGCTTATTGAGTGAATTGGTTCGAGTGATCCAGAACCACTCACAATCTACTAATTCCCCAGGTGACACGGGGAACTAAATACCTTGTGCGCAAAGTAGTCCTCGGATCCGTGTTAACGCGGATATGACGTCAGACGCCAGAAATTAGTCTAATGGAGTGTCGAGGAGAACTGAAGTCCGGGCCAACAACTTCGGAAACAATTTTGGAAATAATCGCTCAGGCAATGGACACTACCAGGACAGAGGGCGACCAGGTACTGGTACATCTAATAACAATAACAATTTCTCGAAATATGACAATATTGACTTTAATGCCTGGTTGAACAAATCTTTTGTCAAAACGAACAATACACAGGATGGTGATGGCACACGTAGTATGGGCTATAAAGAGAAGTGCAAAGTCTTTAAATCATTGCTTATGAGATATAAAAACTTGACTGTGGAAAACTGGTATTTCAACCAATGCTTGAAGGACAAAATTGTCCCGAAGGGTCTCAGGATTCAAAAATTTCCCAATAATGTTTATGACGATATGGATGGTGAATTGTTTAAAAGTATTAGCAATGTTTTTAATGAATGTGGGCTGGCTATGCTTAAAATACTCATTAACTTTAATGAAAATAGGATGGAGTTAGACAAGAAAGAAAGATTATTTAAAGAAATTAATAAGGATTTACTTTTTTTCTGTTGAAGAATATAAAACAGTTTTTACAAGAACACTTTATGATGTAGATAACACTGTAACACGAAGTTATAACCGTAAATTATCTAAGCTTGAAAGGGACTTGAATGAATATAAATGTGGGACAGCATACATTCCTAACTCTGGTAGTAATCGGCAGGACTTAGAATTTAGGAATTATGGAGTAGTGAATACACACAAATCTTACAAACACACGCACTATGGAGTTAACAAGTATAGGGGTAACAACAATTATCAGGGACAAAACTTACACCAATCCTATGAACAGGAGTTTTATGATGACCAAAGAAATACCTCTAGGGAGGGGATCCCTTTAGATGTGGAAGGCCCGAGGAGGTCAGAGAGACTGAGGAACCGGGCCCAACAACAACCTTCCTATGCACAGATAGTAGAGAGTCAGCACCAACAACGGTACACAAGGAGAACTTACAGATAATAGCTAACAGTAACACAGGCTTGGATAACAATACGGAATTGTGCCCTGATGAAATTGTTCGATCTATCATTCACTCATTTAAAGGTTTTAACATTTTTAACTATTCAGATGTTATTATTAATGATGTATATTTCAAACTATTTATCAAGGATTTACCTTTGTGCCAGTTAAAAAACCAGGAATAGAAAATATTATTCTTGATATTATAACCTTTACTAGGAAGTTGAATTTTAAGCACATTTTCAAACAAGACAACACGAGCAACATTGTGGTTAATAAGTTACAGAGGAGGAAGTACTTATAACCCCCCACTTCATCAGGACATTTTACATTTTAAGACTACTCTTATTAAAAAAATCAGAACTGAATACAAACAAAACAAACAGGTATATGGTAGTAATTTAACGAAAGAAGAATGCAGTTTGTTGTATGAACTAGGAGAAAATTGTAGGATTCGTGTAATGAAACCAGATAAAGGTGGGGGAGTGGTTATTATGGATCAGTGGGACTATACAAATAGGATGTTGGAAATTTTAAATAATGATAGTACATATACATTGGTTTCTAGAAATGAAATAAATATAGCCTATAGGAAAATTGATTATACCCTAGAAGATAATTTGTTACAGGGCCTTATTGACAGTCCGTTATACAATTTTCTGAAGGATGATAAACCAATAATTCCGTCCCTATTTGTTATTCCCAAGACCCATAAAAATGTGGTAGATCCCCCGATGAGGCCTATAGTGTCATCTCAAGGATCCAAGACCCAACCACTAGCTATATACATTGATACTAAGCTAAAAAAATTTCACACTAAATATACACACATATTGGCTGATTCATGGGATTTTTTGCAAAAATTGGGCAATGATCCATATAACCGAGATAGTACATTTGTAACAGTTGATGTTAAGGACTTGTTTTCGGTCATACCACACAGTATTGGTATGGAATGGTTTGAGGAGATGATACTGGAGATGAATTTGGTGACAAATGATGAATTTAGATTGATACTGGAATGTGTGGACTTGGTGTTAAAAAATAATTATATATTTTTTCAAGGGGATGTGTACCACCAAAAACTAGGAGTAGCTATGGGTTCGGCTTGTGCCCCTTTATACGCGAACATAGTAATGTTATACTGGGAAAAGCAGTATTTGTTTTGAAGTGAATTTATTAAATATGTAAAATAGTTACTACTGATTTTTGGATGGTATTTTTATTGTATGGAATGGACCTGAAGGACCTTATAGAGGATTTTATAATGTACATCAATAATACCACTATTTTTTTAAAGTTCACACATGACATTAATAAACATGAAATCAACTTTTTAGATAGTAAGTTACAAAAGGATTACGCCTCGAACAAGTATAAATCTATGATTTATAGGAAAAAATATCACTCCAACACTTATTTGCACTTTGACAGTGACCACCCTGATTTATTAAAAAAAGAGTATTGTAAAAGGTCAAATGATAAGAATAGCAAGGATGACATCTGAAAGACTATTTTCTCCTAGAGGTGGATAAACTACAAAATATGTTTCAGGAGAGGGGGTACCCTGTGGACCTTAAGAAGGTGAAACAAAATGTCATTGACAAAAGAGAAACCCAATATATAGACCCCTACTATATAGAGAAGTGATCAATACAGTAGATGTCAATGATGGAAGGAGAAATATGGTTAACACGTTAGCCACTAATCCATTTTTAACTAACTTATTTCAAAGGTATAAAATGGCTCAAGAAATGCATTAACGACACATGGGAGTTTTTTAAAACTTTGCCCACTAGAGTGACAGTTTTTCAGGACAAACTGACTTATAGAAGGAATCAAAATTTAAAGAATATTTTTGAGAAAGAAAAATATAGTGGCATGTGAAACTGTATCCATTAGAATTGGTACATTTAGGTGTGGGAGATGTTCTCAATGTTCGTTTATGGCGGATACGAAAAGTGTGTGGATCCCGAGCTTAAGAATGACCCTGAAATCCAAGAGATATAGCAGTTGCTATACGAAAGGGGTGATTTATTTAGCATTTTGTAAATATTGTTGGGCATTTTATGTGGGGAAAACAGTTAGGCATTTAAGGAAGAGAATATACGAGCATATGAGGGATATTAACAAAAAGGATGTGAACAACGCATTGTATAGACATTCGATAACATGTCAGCAGGCTGATTTTAAATTTTGGGTGTTGGAAAAAGTGGAACATAGGGAAAGGGGCGGGGATTGGGAGACAAGATTAGAATACAGGGAAATGATTTTGCAATTGAAAATGGATGCCTGTTTTGGTAAGGGGTTGAATGATCATGTCTCCATTACACCCGCCCTTAAGTTACTAGCAGAAGACCCAAAGAGAAATTAACACCTATTTAATATTTGCCTCTTTTAATAATATACAAATATACTTTTTTTAATAATATATATATTTTTTAACAATATAATATACATATATATATGTATATATTTTTTTATATACATGTATTTTTTAACATTATTTAATATTTAATGTTTAATATTTAACAATATTCAATAATACTTTATTCTATTCATATCCAATATTCTTTCCCCTAATATTCTTTCCCCAACAGTCACCCACAGTAATATTAACACTCGGTGTTTGTGTGTTCTTACGGTTTATTCATTGGTATTTTAACATTTATTTAAATATATTGTTACAGTGAGTTATTTTATTTTATTACTTTACTGTTTTTAAACAACTTATAGTACTATTTGGGGTGCTATAAGTATATATAGTTTTTTATAATCACAATATTTATGGGATATTATATTTATAGTACTTATTTTATACTTGATTTTTTTTATATATTTTATATGGATTACATATGGGTATTAACTTCTAGTTTACATATGCATAGAGTTGTATTTAATAACATTAACATGAATTTATAATTACACATACATACTTTTAAAAAAAAAATTAATTTTTTAATCATTACACATACATACATATTTAGATGTGGATTTACATTATTCTTAGGTATATGAGTTTGTAGGTAAACATACAAGGAAAGAATAGGTTTGAAGTGTAAAATATATTAATGTATTGACATGAAGTATTGCTTCTATGAGTAGGTTTTATAGTGAATTCAAGCAGTAAGCCAGCCCCATTCAGTTTAGTTTGTTTATTTTATACTATTAACAATTTCATCAACATTTTTTATTATCATTATTATTTTATTCTATAATTATTATTTTACTTTACACCATTCTCACTTCATGCTATATCGTATTATTTTATACGCACGTATGCATGTTATTATATATTTAATATTTGTTTACTAGGTATTTATGTGCATATCATTTTATTTGTTTAATGGATGTCTGTAAGCGTCCATTGTGTGTTTTTTAAATATACGTATACTAGTAAACACGATTATACGTGTAATTTTAGTTAATTGGAATCACTAATTATTTAATTAATGGAACTATGGGTACTATATAAGGAATCAAGATTTTTTTACGCATTGATTCTGAAGAGGTCTCCAGTGGGAGACGAAAGCGCTAAATCCATACTGATATTTCTGTTATTAATCGGACATTGTTGATTTTTCGAGTGTATTTGTTAAAAGTATTTCGCACTAACAACGGTGGTAGACCCTGGTACATTTGGTGGAGTTATTGGAGGTGTGGAGTTTTTGGAAGACGGCCTTTATAGTAGCCGTTTCCACTTTGGTTTTTGGTTCCTGGTCGATGTAGTGTGGATGATACGATTCCTCCCATTTTCTCTCATCCTTTGCTAAGGCAGTTTCTCAGAGGGGCAAAAAATATAAGACCCCCCCCCCAGAAAACCATCAACTCCAACTTGGGATCTAAATTTTGTACTGGAAAAATTAACACTTCTTCCTTTCGAACCAACCTTTTCAGCAGAGCTTCAATTTTTGTCATGGAAAAACAGCCCTGCTGCTGGCTATCACCTCAGCACGCAGAGTCTCAGAACTGCAGGCTCTTATGGCAGTGGAACCTTTCATCGTTTTCCATCAGGACAGAGTATCTTTGCACACCAATCCTTCCTTCATGCCAAAGGTAATATCCAGCGTGGCTTTCAATCAGACCATACACTTGCCCACCTTTTACCCAAACCCACAGAATAAAGGAGAGAGACTCCTTCACTCTTTGGACATTCACAGACAGTTATGTTACTATTTGGACAGGACTAAGGCCTTCAGAAAATCTGATAAACTCCTTGTGTCCTATGCACCAGGCTCAGAAGGAAAGGCTATTTCAAAACAGACCATCTCCAAATGGATAGCTCATTGCATCCACTTTTGCTACTCACACCATGGGAAAGCAGTACCTGTTAGTATTAGGTCTCACTCTACCAGGGCTACAGCAACCTGAGCAGCCTTCCTCTGAGGAGTCCCAACCAAGGACATTCTGGAGGCAGCTACCTGGAGTTCAGTGCACACCTTCACCAAGCATTACCACCTTCCTCTCTACTCAAAAACCAGAGCTGGGTTTGCCACTGCAGTTCTGCAGGGCATCCTAGCTGCACCTAACCCAGTTTAGTTCCTACCACCCAACCATAGCTTTGGGACTCTACCCAAGTGTGATGACTGCAGCAGCATAGCACGATGAACATAATACAGTTTTGTACCTACCATAAATGTAGATGTTCGAGTGGTTATGCTGCTGCAGTCCAGGTTACCCTCCCTCCATCCCCTCTACCTAACAAGGCTTTTATTATACCTCCAGGTACATCTACCTTTGGGATGCATGTCTATATGGTGTATTTGCTAACAGCTACTACTATTGTTTTACACTCAGGTATGTTTTGCAAGTTTGTTATTTTGCCTTCTTAGTTTGGGGCACCTGACATCTGGGGCAAGAAAAACTGAAGAAAATGGCGTCTGCTGCCTGCCTCTTTTATACCCCTGCCGTACTGACATCAGGGAAGAAGCAACGACAACCGACGCCGGACCAAGGCTTTGGAATTCAGGCCGACTGCAGGGACCGCCTGATGGCAGGATAACCCAAGTGTGATGACTGCAGCAGCATAACCACTCGAACATCTACATTTATGGTAGGTACAAAACTGTACTTTACCCTCCCTCCAGCCCCCCTGACTTTTCTATGCTTTCTACCTATCCTCTTTTTGGCCATATCTTATAGCTATGGTATTTACTTTTTACTGGAGGTGTTCCACACCATGTAATTGTTTCCTATTTTGGGGACTCCTGACATCTGGGGCAAGAAAAACTGATGTAATGGCATCGGCTGCATGTTTTATACCCTTGACGAGCTGACGTAATGGAAGAGGTGACAGCATCCGAGACCGAAATCCCTAGACTCTGGTATTCGGGCCGACTGAGGGCTACCTGCAAGCAGATAACCCAAGTGTGATGACTGCAACAGTGAATACACTCAAACATCTACATTTATGGTAAGTGTACACAACTGTACTTTCCTACTCCAGATCATTATACTGTGTGTACTGTTTTCACAAATTCTATTTATTTCTATGAAATGTGTTTTCTAAATATTCAACCTTCAGTTTTTTTCTCCCCTTTCCAGTATCCAAAACTTCCTTTCTGTTCTGACTAGGTTATGATTTCCATTTTTTAGTAATTTTTTTCTTTTGATAGCCAGTATTAAACTTAGTAAGGCCTTGTGTCTACACAGTTCATATACTGTATCCCAGCTTAAAAAATTTCTTTAATTACAACCATTTGTTCTTCCACCATTTCTGTCAAACTATTTTGTAGTATACGTATGTCTTTCGGCGTTTCCCGGTTAGGGGTCGCCACAGCAGAACTCCGGTCTGCTCATGATTGGCAGTGGATTTTATGGTGCAGAGTTGCCAGCCCGACGCCCAACCTTCAACGAAGGCATGCCACCCATTCACGCTCGCACCTACCTGCATGCCTTTAACGTCACTTGTAGTGAATCTTTAAGTAGTCTGCTAACCCATTAACATTCCCAAAAAAACATTTTCTGAATTACCTCTGACTTTTCCATCACTCCTCTAGCATTTGCTGTATTCCAGAGAGAAAATCCTCAGAAGTTTACTTTGGGTATAAAATTACATATGCATAAACTTCCACACAGAAATTCTAAACGTTTTTGACTTTGTTGAATACTCGGGAGCTTTACAGATTTCTTCCCATTGTCCCTCTGTAAATTGCCTTTACATTTTCTTTCCCAGTCTTTTCTAGCTTCATCTGTTAGTTAGCATTCAGTATTTTATATACACTACTAACTGCGCCTTTAACAGCGGTTTGTTTTTGACTCAACTAAATTCTCTACTAGAGCTATTTTTTTAACTTTGCACTCCCCTAGCCCTTTCTGTTTGCGTGTACTGTCACTTCCAGATAGGGAAGGCAGTCTGTAATGTGCATTTCAAATGTATGCTTGACTTCATCCCACTGTATTACCTTTTCCTCCAAAGTTATTTGCTCCCAATACTTATGCTGATATTCGCCATTAAATTCGCCATTAAATTCCAACCTTGTCTATTTTTTGTACCCCAATCACTGATTTATTAAAAAAATGTTCTTTCTGCATTCCTGTACTGGCCTAATTCTTGTGACTTTATGATATAATATTCTGTATGGTGGTTATTTTCCTTAAGGACTTGTGCACAAAATCCCATGTGTACTGAGTTTCCCTCCCTGTTTCATCAGCATCCTTTTTCCAGTTTGATTTCTAGCATTCTGCTTGAAATTTGTGCAGAGACAACTGCATAGCTGTAAAATACCCCTTCAAATCAGGTAACCCTAAACCACCTTTCCCTGTGGGATGAATCTGCTTGTCCCACTTAACTCTTCCCTCCTCTTCTCTTAAATAAATTCCTTCATCTCTTTATTATCACACCATTCCTATTTGTGATAACAATTTGCCACCCTTGTATATAAAACTACGGGGAATAAAAACTTTTACTGTTTGTTTCTTACTGTCCTTGATTATAATCAAAAGCTTTCAGTTTTAGTTTTTGCTTTCTCATTTGTTTGGTTTCTTTCCCACATATCATTAGCTGCCATAACAGATGGTACTGATTACTAAGGATTCCAAGTACTTCATCTTATGTTCCCCCTAAGTATGGGTTTGCTGAATCAATTGATGCATGGGTATGAAGTTAACCACTATAACCTTTAATCCTTGTTTATTTTATGTTGAAAAGGCTTGAAATTGTCCCAAAACGTTCCACAAAACTAAAATGTTCTTTTCTGGATTTATCCATTACAATATAATATCTGCAAATAAAGCTTTTTTTTAGTAACATACTAGTTATGTCCTTGTATTTGTAAATCCTTACCAAGGTTCTAAATATAAAGCAATTAATAGTATTGAAAGAGGAAATTCCTGTCTAGTTTCTGTGTACAAACAGCACGTCAGAGAGGAACTCTTCCAGTTTAATTTTTGCCTGTACTACTTCATGTATCCTCCTTATTAAACCCTATTGTTATTTCAGGGAGTGCAAGTGCTACTATTGCCTCACCCTTAAAACTGATGCTCAAAGATTCAAATGGATACTGCAAAAGAGTTTCTTCTGTTTAAACAGCTACAGTTATGGTGAGTATTCTTACACAGCTATATGTTAGTAGCACTGCCGTTGTATGCTATTGCAGAGTATGCTTACACAGCTCTACTGTTAATAGCACTGCTGTTTTATGCAATTGCAGAGTATGCTTACACAGTTGTAGTATTAATAGTACTGCTGTTGTATGCCATTGCAGTGTGTGCTTGCACAGCTATACTGTTAATAGCACTGCTGTTGTATTGTGGTTGCAGAGGCAACACACCTGGAATTTGTGTTATGTTGTGACAGTAATTGCTTTATGGGAGAAGTGGACAGACTTTAAAATATTGCCATCAGGTTAGAAGTCCCATAAGGCTGTTTAGAGGTGCAAGATACAAAATAGCACTTAAAATGTAGAGATCAGTACTGCTTAAAGATAAAGCTGTCATGGTGTTTTCTGGATGTAGTTTGCCATTAAATTCATTGGTTGTTAATAAAATGTGGAGGGAATGCCACTGTATCAAGCTTTTGTTTTTTTGGCAGGTTGATTTGATTGATTGGGTAGATAATATGTGGCCAAGACACTTGAAGGAGGAACAAACAGAATCCACAAATGCCATCAGTGATATGAAGTATCCAAAGGTGCAAAAGTAAGTAAAGACCAGACTGATAGTAATGCATGTTTCTTCTGTTTCATGGAAGTGTCTTTTGGAATACCTTATTTCAACCACTTTTTTGTAGCCAATTGCTTTTAGTAGTAAATGTATCATGCCAGAGTTTAATTTTAGTAAAACTGCTTAAAGCAAGTACCGTAAGCAGGGACTCCTTGGCACATCTGTGAGTTTTGCAAAAGAATGGAATATGTTATTTCTGAATGTGTGCTGGTTGTTTCTGCTGAATACTATGGAGGTATGAAGTTATGGAACCCTTAAAATTGTAAAGAAACAAACCCAGTTTAAACATAATGGCTTATGTTTGGATTTGTGTTGCTTTTTTGTATCATTTCCCTGTTGTGGTTTAGTTGAGGGTGTACTCTGTGACACCCCAGCCTTTAGCACACCAGGCCTATCTGTCTTAAGGTCTTGCAAGTTCGTATTCATTACTTCAGTTATGCTGTGTCTTAATTCACCTTGGCAGCTCCTCCCCTTTTTTGTTCCATCTTTATTAGTTTCATTGCCCTCTTCAGTGAATCCTTTCTTTGCAATATGTTCGTGTTTTGAGTTTTTTACTTTTATACATTTTGGTCAGCAGTCTGCTCTTTTGTAGAGATCTGAATGTAGATTTATCATACTAAGTGTTGATGGGTTTGATTTTCTTGCAGTCCACAGAATTCTCAAGTTTTCCCCAGTGTCACATTTCAGAAGCATTGATTTTTCTGTTGTGCAACATTGCTTGTTGTCTAACAGGCATGTAAATGTATGTTATTACTTGGAAGATCATGACTTTGACTTGTAGGTGCCTTTGTTGACATATGTCTTAGCTCTTTAATCTTATCCAAAGTTAGCATGGCTTTTCTATCAAGAAACAAGTGTCTTGTATTTCATGGCTGCAGTCACAATTTGCATAGATATTTGAGCACAGGAAAAACCCAGCCACTGGGGATGCACAAGCCAGTGCATTTCTTTGTGCCGGTCCCAAGCCCGGATAAATGGGGAGGGTTGCGTCAGGAAGGGCATCCGGCATAAAACATTTGCCAAATGAGATATGTGGAAAACAGTACAGATTTATATACTGGATCAAGTCGAGGCTCGGGTTAACAACCGCCACCAGTACTGTTAGCCAACAAGGTGCTGGCGGAAATTAGGCTACTGTTGGCCAAAGGAGGGGAAGAAGGGGAGGGCATGCCCGAAGAGAGGAGAAAGGTTAAGAGTGTGGTAGTGAGGGTAGGAACTTTGAATGTTGACAGCATGAGTGGTACAGGGAGAGAGCTAGCTGATTTGATGGACAGAAGGAAGGTTGTTATATTGTATGTGCAAGAGACCAGATGGAAGGGAAGTAAAGCCAGGTGTATTGGAGGCGGGTTCAAATTGTTCTGTCATGGTGTGGATGTGAGGAGAAATGGGGTAGGGGTTACCATGAAGGAACACTATGCCAAGAGTGTTTTGGAGGTGAAAAGAGTGCCGGCTAGAGTGATGTTAATGAAGCTGGAAATTGATGGTGTAATGATGAATGTTAGTGCACATGCTCCGCAAGTTGGGTGTGCGATGGATGAGAGAGAAAAATTTTGGATTGAGTTGGATGAAGTGGTAATGACTGTACCCAAGGGTGAGAGAGTGGTGATCGGAGCAGATTTCAGTGGGCATGTTGGTGAAGGGAACAGAGGAGATGAGGAAGTGATAGGGTAGGTATGGTGTTAAGGAAAGGAATGCAGAAGATCAGATGGTAGTAGATTTTGCAAAAAGGATGGATATGGCTGTGGTGAATATGCATTTTAACAAGAGGGAGGAGCATAGGGTGACATACAAGAGTGGAGGGAGATGCACACAGGTGGATTATATCCTATGCAGGAGGGCCAGTTTGAAGGAGATTGGAGACTGTAAAGTGGTGATGGGGGAAAGTGTAGTTAGGCAGAAATGGTGGTCTGTAGAATGATGTTGGTGATCAAGAAGAAGAAGAGGAGGAGGAGGAGTGTGAGGGCAGCACCAAGGATCAGATGGTGGAAATTGAAAAAGGGTGATTGTGAGGTGGTGTTCAGGGAAGGGTTAAGACAGGCACTGGATGGCAGTGAAGAGTTACCAAATAGCTGGGTAACTACAGCAGAGCTAGTAAGGGAGACTGCTAAAAAGGTGCTTAGTGTGACATCTGGACAGAGGAAGGGAGGACAAGGAGATCTGGTTCTGGAATGAGGAAGTACAGGAGAGTATACAGAGAAAGAGATTGGCAAAGAGGTGAAATTGTCAGAGAGATGAAGAAAGTAGGCGGGAGTATAAGGAGATGAGGTGCATGGCAAAGAGAGGGGTGGCAAAGGCTTAAGGATAAGGCGTATTGAGAGTTGTATGAAAGGTTGGACACTAAGGAGGGAGAAAAGGACCTGTACCGACTGGCTAGACAGTGGGACTGAGCTAGGAAAGATGTGCAGCAGGTAAGGGTGATAAAGGATAATGAGGGAAACGTACTCACAAGCAAGGAGTGTGTTGAACAGATGGAAAGAGTACTTTGAGGGGCTGATGAATGAATAGAATGAGAGAGAGAGAAGGTTGGATGATGTGGGGATAGTGAATCAGGAAGTGCAATGGATTAGCAAGGAGGAAGTAAGGATAGCTATGAAGAGGATGAAGAATGGAAAGGATGTTGGTCCAGATGGCATACCTGTGGAAGCTTGGAGGTGTTTAGGAGAAATGACAGTGGAATTTTTAACCAGATTGTTTAATGAAATCTTGGAAAGTGAGAGGATGCCTAAGGAGTGGAGAAAGTGTTTTGGTACCGATTTTTAAGAAGGGTGATGTTGAGAGCTGTAGTAACTACAGAGGGATAAAATTGATCAGTCACAACACGAAATTTTAGTATAGAGAACTGGAAGCTAGGTTAAAAAGGGAGGTGATGAAACGAGGTGATGAAACCATACTGCTGATCACTAATCATGCCAGGAAAGAGCAGTACATATGCGAGAGTGTTGATGGAGAAGTACAGAGAAGGTCAGAAGGAGTTGCATTGTGTCTTTGTGGACTAAGAGAAAGCATATAACAGGGTGCCTAGAGAGGAATTGTGGTATTGTATGAGGAAGTTGGGAGTGGCAGAGAAGTATGTAAGAGTGGTACAGGATATGTACAAGGGTAGTGTGACATCAGTGAGATCTGCAGTGGGAGTGACAGATGCATTTAAGGTGGAGGTGGGATTACATCAAGGATCAGCTGTGAGCCCTTTCTTATTTGCAGTGGTGATGGACAGGTTGACAGACGAGATCAGACAGGAGTCCCCATGAGCTATGATTTTTGCAGATGACATTGTGATATGTAATGAGAGTAGGGAACAGGTTAAGGAGACCCTGGAGAGGTGGAGATGTGCTCTGGAGAGGAACGGAGTGAAGGTCAGCAGGACTAAGACAGAATATGTGTGTGTGTGAATGAGTGGGATGATAGAGGAATGGTGAGGATGCAGGGGGTAGAGTTGGCGAAGGTGGATGAGTTTAAATACTTGGGATCAACAGTTCAGATTAATGGTGAGTGTGGAAGAGAGGTGAAGAAGAGAGTACAGGCAGGGTGAAGTAGGTGAAGAGTGACAGGAGTGATCTGTGACAGACTAGTACCAGTAAGAGTGAAAGGGAAGGTCTACAAAGAGGGTAGTGAGACCAGCTATGTTGTATGGTTTGGAGACAGTGGCATTGACAAAAAGTTAGTCAGAGCTGGATGTGGCAGAGTTACAGATGTTAAGATTTGCACTGGGTGTGACGAGTGTAGACAGGATTAGGAACAAGTATATTAGAGGGGACAGCCCAGTTTGGAGACAAAGCCAGAGAGGTGAGATTGCTTTAGTTTGGACATGTGCTGAGAAGGGATGCTGGGTATATTGGGAAAAGGATGCTAAGGATGAAGCTGCCAGGTAAGAAGAAAAGAGAAAAGGCCTAAGGTACTGTTTATAGATGTGGTGAGAGAGGACATGCAGGTGGTTGGTGTGACAGACCAAGTTACAGAGGACAAGAAGAAATGGAAACCGATGATCGCTGTGGTGACCCCTAATGGGAACAGCCAAAAGAAAAAGAAGATTTGAGCACAGGAAACTGAATTGTCACTGCTTTCTCGTCTTACCTTTTTGTCTGCAAAGAATTGATAGGACTAGATGACCTTATAATTTTCTTTAATGTTAAATAGCAAACCAACATTTTTGCACTTATAACTTTCATTGTTCTTATCCGTTTCCTCCGCTCCCTCATTTTCATTTATCAGAGTGGTATTGTTTGCTTACTTGTGATCATTAATTTTTTTTCTCCTGGAAGTTTTGATTCTAGTGTCTGATTTATCAAACTTGACTTTTGTCATGATATGTTTAGAGTATGAATTTAATTGCAGTGACAATATGCAGGCAGCCTTTTCACAGTGTTCAGTCTTTGAACCAGTCAGTTATTCGGCGATAATGGAGAACACTGGACCACATCAGTTTTTTTTATGTAGCTGTCAGAACGTCAAGGTAGTTGCATAACTATGAGCTGCGGCATATCATCTCGGCCACAGCTCTCAACTTCTTTGCTCAATAAATAGAGGCAAAGCTAAAAAGAATTGGTAGAAAACCCATTATTCTTACTCATGCCTCTCGAGATCTAATTATGAGGAATGTTCCTCATTTTGAGTCTTAAAGTCCATGTTCCTCACTGTTCCAGATTTGAAAAGCATGTTACACATTCAGTGTTAAGTTTTCTAATCAGTGTCCCGGACTGTTGAGAGATGTGCTCATCAGTAGTGAAAAGATTTGTATTTTTATTAAATGTAGTGTCCATAACAGTTTCATGCGATAACTGAGAACACTGGAATTTGTGTAACCACGTCACTCAGTGTTCTGGATTTTCATCTACGTGTGGTCCAGTGTTATCCATTATTGCCAGTTATTCCATATTTGGTTCTAGGTATTGCTTCATCTGTGTACATATATCTTAGAAGGCAATTAAGATAACTTGGTATCCCCATTTGTCTAAACTTGCTACAGTTTATTGTCCCCACAATCAAAAGCTTTTTAGTAGTTAAAGCAAATATACATTTTTTTTGTGGTACTCCCTTGCTTTTTTGCATTGTCTAGTGGATATTGGTAATTTGTTCATAGGTTAGTACTAGGCTAACGAGCCATTGTAAGCCTAACCAATTATCCCTTGTGAGACTCAACCCTGCTTCTTACCAGTTCAAAAACCAGCTTGTATATCTGACAGATGTCCTTCTGTTCCCATGTTGCAGTATTCATAACATGAGGGATTCCCCACATAGGCGACCCGAACGTTCGGCCAGTATACCAAAGACTTTACTGTAAGGTATGTGCAAAGTTGCACATAGGATAACAACTGATGTAGGCCATAAAAATGATATCTGCATGTAGCATCCTCAGAACTTCTCTGCTGCCAGTCCGAACACCATCTTCTACTGCTCGTCTGCTCACAGAGTGTTTGCTGTTTCAGATAAGTTTGGTGCCTGGTTATCTTCCTGCATCTGGTACCGGCTTGGAAGCGGTTAAAGAGAGTCAAATTACCATGTTTGCAGAGGTCTTGTAGATGTCCGTTCTGGATGGCAAGGGGAACTGCAGCTCACTTCATTGGGCATTCCTTACACTACTTCTCCCGGCTTAGCTGTTGAAGGCAGTCTGATGTGTGTACTGGAAACCAGGCCTATATCAACCCATCCATCCCAGCTCTAGGGTTGATCTTTCCCTTAAAAAGAAACAAAAACATGTTTCCACCTCTCGGGATCCTTCTCCAGACTGGCAGACTTATTCCCAAGGAATTCTTAATGCTTTTCTAGCACTAAGACTTTCCTTTGTTCAAACTGCTACTCCAGTTTCTCCTCCTCCTCCTTTGCCTAGGAGTTCTGCCGTGGAACATGAGGCCTCTGAGGAAACAGAAGCTTCATCTTTAGACGAGTCCCTGGCTTACTCGGCACAGATCGACTCCTTCCTGGGTTATGCTTCCCCTGAAGTTGATTCCAATGGTGGGGACTCCCCTGAGGAAGACATAATTTGGAGAAACACTCTCAAGGATGAGAGACTTTTTCAAGTGGGAAAGCGCCCAAGTCTCAGAAGTGCAGAAGAGGTATTACAACCTCTTACAGATGGTCGTCCTTTCTCCTTCAGCTATTCCACCTGTGCTATCTGCCTTTCAGGATGCTTTTCTTTCTGCGTCCAAAAACCCAGATTCACAACCTCCTGCCTCAAAAAGGCCAGCTATGTTTTACAAGGTCCCTGAGGACAGAAATTTCTTTTCAAATGTCCCCTTGAAGATCCTGCTGTGATTTCAGTGTCTGCAGATAGACCTTCCAGATTTTTGCGCTCCACTATCCTTCCCTCAGATAAAGACAGGAAGATGATGGAGTGGATAGGTAAAAAAAAAAAAAAAAGTGTAAACATCCTCTACTTTGGTCTTCAGGGCCATTAACATACTTGTATGTCTAAGTATTTTCTGGCCCTGCTTTTTCAGGCCTCACAGCTGTTGACAGATCTTCCTGGTTCTGCTGGCAAAGCACAGCTTTCCTCTCTCTTAATAGTCTCCTCCCAAGTAACTAGACACTCCATAAAGTGCAGTTATGATACAGCTGAGGTATCTGCTAGATCAGCTGCATCTGGATCTGTCCTTAGGAGATATTCCTTATTGCAGCCTTTGCTTGATGGCATTAAGGCAAGACTTATGGATGCACCTCTTGACAAGTCTGATCTTTGTGGTGCTAATGCTGTTTCTCTCTTCAAATCCCTTAAAGGAAAAGGGTTACAGGAACTGAAGCACATTTTTGTGCCCCTATTCCCAAAGAGTCAGAGGAATTATCCTTCCAAACCTCATTTTGTGAGGAGGAAAACCCGCATTTCCCCCTCTCCCTCACAAGAAGGGGACACAAGACGGTTCCTCCAGATCTCAACCACCCTCCGCTGAAAAGCCTCCCTTTGGTAAGCCAGGTAGTCTGTGACTACCTGCCCTGTCTCCCCAACATTCCTCTTTCCCAGTGCCTCTTTCACTTTTTCTTCATGGAGAACCATTGCCACAGACAAATGGGTCCTTTCTGTTATCCAGAACGGCTGCTACATGTCTTGGAAATCCATCTCTTCTTTCATGAGCATCCCTGAATCCCCTCAAGACCAGCTCTCTCTTTTTCCTCAGGTGCTTCAAGACTTGATCTCACAGGGGACCATTCAGGAAGATTCACATCTGCAAAGAGGAAAAGGGTAATATTCCAGGATGTCTCTAGTCCCCAGGAAAGATGGTCCATGGAGACCAATTCTAAATCTGTCCTAACTCAGTCTTTTTCTTCAGGTTCCCACCTTCTGCATGCTCACTGTTCAGACTCTGTTCCCTCTCTTGCTTCTTCAGGCTTTTATTGGTCCTTTAGATGTCAAGGATGCATATCTTCATATCTGCATTCACCCTCTGTTCAGAAAATTCTTACATTTTTCTGTTGCTTCCTTTCATTTTCTGTTTTGTGCTTTGCCCTGTGGACTTTCCACGGCTCCAAAGGCCTTCACAAAATGCTTGGCTCCTGTCATTGCCTTATGCAGACTTTACAGAATTCTTATTTACTCTTACCTGGACAACCTGCTTATTCAAGCAAACCATCCAGACATTCTGCAGCAAAACCTCCAAACCACCATATCCCTGCTCCAAAGCTTTGAGGTTCACTGTCAGCTGCAGCAAGACTTCCCTCAACCCTTCTCAGGATCAGGTTTCTCTATGCTGCAGGCTAAGGACTTTTCTCCCTCAGCAAAAAAATGCTGTCTTTGCTGACCTACTTCCAACAGTTGTTTCCTCTAACTTCACTGTCATCATCCAGAGAGTTTCTCTGAATTTTAGGGTTCATGGGATCTGGTAACTGAAAACACTCTGGTGTCATCATGCTCATTCACTGGAGTTCATTCTTTCTATTCTTTGTCTGAAGAAAGGGTTACACTGGTGGATTCAACAAATGTCTCTGAATCCAGGTCTTGCTGTACAGGCCATGCATCCTGTGCAGGAACTATTTACATATGCTTTAAACAGGGGGTGGGGAGCAACATTGGGAAACTAAATCAAAAGGTGCTTCAACAAAGTATTAATTTAAGGATATGCACACTTATGCAACCAGCTTATTGTACGTTTTTTATTTTTTATATTTTTCCCCCAACAGATTTGTTTTTCAATTGAATTGTACAGGTTATAGGTGACATTAAAGGTGGGAAAAGTTTTGAAATGATTTATTGTGATCTCATTTTTTTATATCACAAAAACCTGGCATTTTAACAGGGGTGTGTAAACTTTTTATATCCACTGTGTACATCGCATATATAGCTATATATGGTATAGTCTAAGCAACATTACATAAATTGTTCAATTTCTGACCTCTTAAACCAAATTCCTTCTGCAAAACATTTTTCTGCATGTATAGTTCCTATAATTTCCATTTTTTTCTATGTAATTTACTTCTAGTCTTTCCTAAAAAATTCCACTGTGTTCTTGTATATCTTTTGTAATATTACTAGTTCAAGCATAGTTTGTTTAGATTTTGATTTCCATTTTCTAATTGCTTTTTTGGCAGCCACCAGAATTAAACTTAAGGCCTTACTGTTTCTAGGTAACTCAGATCCTGTGTTCCAGCTGCAAAAAAGCATTAACTTATGATTTGATGTCTTTTTCATCCATTCCTCAACCATTTGGTTTCATATCTGACTTCAGCCACTTCTCAGACTTTGGATCCATAGCTCAGGCTCCTGCCCTTACTCATAATGCTCGCACAAGCCCTGGATTACTTCATATGCTTCCAGCGACCAGACATTTTTTTTTTCAGTGGCTCAAACATTTGGGTGATTGAGTTTTTGGTCTTTAATACTTCCCTTTTTCTTCAATATATTTTCATCTCTTTCCTCCTACTTCCCCTGTAGTCTAAAAATGTTTTGGATATTTTGCTGCTGTTGCTCCCACTAGGCCTAGTGCCTTTCTCTTCCATTTTCTTCCTTTTACTGTTTATAGTAGTCTTGGTGCCGTTGTTGGTATTTTTTCCCATTTTATTGGGAATTTCTTAATACCGTTGTTGGTAAATTGCTTGATGTTCATCGTGTTTCACTGTTGCAGTCATTACACTTGGGTTATCCTGCTGGCAGGCTACCCGCAGTCGTCCAGAGTTCCAAAGTCTAGGTCCGGCGTCGGTTGCTGTCACCTCTTCCCTGACGTTAGTGCGCCAGGGGTATAAAAGATGCAACCGACGCCATTTTCTTCAGTCTTAATTGCCACGCGGTGCCCGAAGCAAAAGCAGTTCGCAAGTGCCGGTCGGCCAACTCCTGAGATTTTCGAAATTGAGTTTCAGATCCGAAGTCTTAAGTACCCCGTTGGGGAAACTTTTTTCTTGCTCCAGACCGATGTCCGAAAAAGTTAACAATTATATTTCTTGTGAGAAGCAAATACCTCATAGGGATTTTCATTCTTACTGTATTCCTTGCCTAGGCCCTGACCACGACGTTGCTAGCTGTCGGCTTTGTGCTAGATTTAACCAACGCACTATTAAGCATCAGTACGATTTTGCCTTTCATTACTTTGGCCGAAGGTTTAATTATATAATGCCGTCGGAACAGACGACGACCAGAGTTCATAAAAAGCGCAAGGAAAAGGACAGGCATCCGAGGTCCAAAACTGACGACGAGGCCTCCGCTAGACCAGTCGCCGGTTCTCAGTGAGGCACTTTCGCAGCCCCTGACACCCGCTACCTCAGAGCCACAGGCCGCTTCGGACTCCCATGTGGAGGCAACTAGGCCTCTGGATACTCAAGGTATTGAACACTCTGAAACTATTCCATCAGATGGGTCCGGGGCCGCTGAGCAGGCATCGGCTTCTGAGGGTGTTTCAGACCTACACAGTTATATGTCAAGCCAACCTCAGCTTCCAAGGCAAAGACTAAAACAGCTTTAAAGACAAAGAAACAAGTACAGCATTCTCCTGGACAGACTTCCATGCCTAAGAAACAGATGCTTAAAATGGCCGAAGACCTTATTACTTTGATCAGGGGCTCCCATCCCTCTCCTGATAAGAGGCCTAGGGAAGACGCTGAATATGATTCTTCTGATCAGGTTTCCATTTCCTCTGACTCCTCTTTAGAACAGGGATACTCTCTTCCTCCCTATAAGGATTTTGATGCTGAAGAATCTATTTCTTCAGCCTCTGATCCTGAGGATTATTCTTTTGGGGAAACCCTGCATACCATGAGGGAGCATTTTCACTGGGAGAGCCAAGATTACTCAGGATCTAAGAAAAGGCTCAGAAACTTTCTTTTACTGCCTCAGCACAGACCTCTTGCTATTCCACCTGTTCTAGACATTGTAGATGATGTATTTTCAGAGTCTGGCCTATCGCCAGACTCTTTTCCCCCTGCACCCATTAAGCCAGACAGGTACTACAGGGTTCCAGATTCTCATAAATTTCTATATAAAAACCCTGCTGCTGTCCCAGAAACTATATCTCAGGGTCCCAAAGGGGTCAAGGCTTCCACTGCAAAAAGCCCTGTCCCCCCTGATAGGGATTCTAGAGCACTGGACAGATGGGGGAAATAGTTTTAAATTGTCAGTTTCATATGCTTAAATGTCAGCAATACTTAATGTCACTGCTAAAACAGAAAATGCTGACAAATTCTGGATGTTCTGAAAACAAGGAAATGCAGGATTTATTGCATGCAGCTGAAGGTGGGAAAGCATATTTTGCAATGTGGTTTTGAATCACTGGAGGAGGCCTCTTGCAGAACAGCGGCCCTGCATTAGAAGGCATGCTTGGTTAAAGGAACAGAATCTGCCTGATGATGTTAAAGCAAAATTATTGGATGCTCCATTACAGCATGATACTTTGTTTGGTGTTAAGGCAGAAGAGGTGTTAAAGAAAATGGAGGATAAAGCGAAATCTATGCAGACAGTAAAGGATTTCTTACAGGTACAGCCACCCAGCTTTAGCAGGAACTGGCCTTCTAAGAATTGGTCCTTTCCAGTGTCCGACATGCCACAAAGAAGCAGATACAGATGCCCTAGAGGCAGAACCCAGCCTCAAGGCTCATACAGGCCTAAACAATGGGGTGCTTCTACCTCCAAAAGCGGAGAAGACAAATCACAGCCATATAGGAAACAGTCCCAATGACTTTCCTCTGCCAATGCCAAGCACTTATCTTTTGGCAGCACCCTTAGGGTGAAAGCTAGCACAAAATTGGCACATGATCACCCAGGGCAAATGGGTCTTGAATATAGTCTCTCAGGGCTACAGGTTCCACTTTCACACCCTTCCAAAGACAAAAGGTATGCCAGACCTGCCACACAATCAATGGGCAGAGGCACAAAAGCAAGTTTCATCTCTCATGGACATGTGGGCTATTCGGCGAGTACCACAGCAAGAGCAGGGACAAGGATTTTACTCAAGACTTTTCTTGGTACCCAGAAAGGACAAAGCCTGGAGACCAATACTGGACCTGTCTATTCTAAACACTTTTCTGGACGTTCCAAAATTCAAAATGTTGACGCTGCACAGCTTCTGCCCATGCTGGGCAAGAAGGCTTGGCTTGTAACTTTGGACCTCAGAGGCATACCTGCATGTCCCAATCAGACAATCTTGCAGAAGATACCTCAGATTTGTAGCTGGCTCAATGCACTACCAATTCTCTGCACTGCCCTTTGGCTTATCTACTGCGCCCAGGGTCTTCACAAAATGCCTGGCACCAGTAATTGCATTTTGCAGACAGACACACCTACTTGGACGACTGCCTCATTCAAGCAGAGAACCAAGACATTCTACTGAAGCATCTGGTGTTTGTAAAAAGATTACTAATTTCCCTAGGGTACACAGTAAATGAAAAGAAATCAAAACTAGTGCCCTCTCAAGAGAATAATATTCCTGGGTGCAAGCTTAAATACAACTGCCCAGATGGCTTATCTCACGCCATATAAAGGCAACTGACTTCTTACTTCGAAAAGATGGCAACAAAGACCCAGTTATCTGCAAGAAAAATTCTGCAGACCTTGGGCTTCATGGCATCCTGCATTTAATTCCATATGCAAGACTGCATATGAGGAAGCTACAATGGTACCTAAAAAGTGTTTGGACTCAACATTACCGCAGTCTGGAAACATTAATTAACCTCATTCCCTGCCTGCAACAGGAGGTTCGATAGTGGGCACAGGCCTGTCACCACAACAAGGGACAGCCATTCACTTTACCCACAGTCAGGCAGACACTAACAACAGATGCATCAGATTATGCCTGGGGGGGGCCCACATGGCAGGAAAATGTATTCAGAGCACATGGCCCGTAAGCCAAATGCATCTTCATATCAATCAAAAAGAGATGCTAGCTGTACAAAATGCCCTGACTGCCTTCAAGGATCTACTCCATCCAGGACAACTGCTGATAAAGACGGACAATATTACAGTCATGTGGTGCATAAACAAGCAAGGAGGCACACATTCCTACCCCCTCTGCAGACAAGCCATGACTTTGTGGAACACAGCATTGACTTATCAAGTGCACCTGCAAGCACAATTCCTGCCAGGAAAGACAAATACTCTGGCAAACGAAGTAAGCAGAAACCTCATGGACTCTCACGAGTGGAAACTAGATCTGCAAGTCTTCAGCATGATAACAAGGAAATGGGGATGCCCAGACATAGATCTATTTGCCTCCCCTCGCAACTGCCAACTACAGAGATTCTGCACAAGGACTTGTCACAAACAAGCATGGAAAGTGGATGCTCTATCATTCAGCTGGAAACCCTTAAGGTATATGCCTTTCCTCCACTGCCTCTCCTCCCCAAGGTACTCCTAAAGGTCAGACAAGAGAAGCCAAAAATGATACTGATTGCCCCAGACTGGCCACGCCAGCACTGGTATCCAATCCTAAAGACCTTGTCTCAAGGCCCAGCCTGGACATTACCTCAAATTCCTCATCTACTGACCCAACAAAACAATAGATCCTGCACAGCCAACTAAATGTGGATGCATGGCGGATAATATAACCACTCGGGACACACCTCTCTCTAAAGCAGTTATAGATGTTATTTTGGAGGCCAGGAGGCCCAGCACCAGAAACTCTTATGCAGAAAAATGGAAGAGATTCTGTGCTTGGAACCAGGCACAAGGAATTGACTCGCTTGTACCTAATATTCCTCATATTTTACAATACCTAACTGAGATGCTGGACAAAGGCCTATCCTTCTCATCAATTAAGATCCATGCGTCTGCCATTTCAGTTCATTACAATATGGACCCACCTATTTTTTCACATCCACTGCTAAGGCAGTACCTCAGAGGGGCCAAAAACATAAGACCTCCAAGGAGAACACCAGTACCTACATGGGACCTCAATTTTGTCTTGGAAAAGCTCACACTTCCTCCCTTTGAGCCAGCCAGTACAGCCGAGATAAAATTCTTATGGAAAACAACTCTGCTCCTAGCAATAACTTTCGCAAGAAGAGTCTTAGAGTTACAGGCATTAATGGCTGTAGAACCTTTAAATCTGAAGTAGGGAGTTCATTTTTCAGCAACCTGTGGGTCTTGGATCCGATATCGGATCCGAGCTCCTAGCTCCTCCCTTCACCCATAATCCCCTGCTAACCCTCCATGACCTCAGATCTAGTTTGCCGTGCTTGTGGATAGCTGGATCCCCTTGAGCTCAGCAAGTGAATTGTCAGATAAGTGTATTTTTTCTGTCAAACATTCCTTTTTTGTTTCAAAATATAAAGTGTGTAAGTGTTAGGTACCCTTTAGTATAAAAATATATTTCTTTAATTAGTTTTTTTTCCCCTCCCTTCGTTTGGTCGTTAGTGAGTGTGTGTGTGTGTTGTATTTTTGGGGCCTGTGTGTTTGTGTAGTTCTACCTTTTACTTTTAAGTATGGCTGAGGCCCCAAAAGCCATTTTTTCGAAATGTACCGAGTGTGGCCATAAACTCTCCCCGGCTGATGGCCACACACGGTGCGTTCGGTGCCTTGGGGTTCAACACCTCTCCTCAGGCTGTACTATTTGTGCAGCGTTCAACCCCAGGGCACTGAAAGAGCGGAGGTCGAAGCTGGTCTTGGCAGGACTTTTACCCCCGGACTCGGCTCCGGCCTCCGCTGCTCCCGTGGCTCCACCACAGCCTGTGGTTGCTGCCATTCCTGCCTCCCTTCCTCCGTCCGGGACTCAAACTCCCGCTAAATCGGAGGACAGGGAGGCCAGGAGGGAGAAACGGAGGGAGAAGCACCACAAGCGGCGGGCCGAGACCTCCGTTTTGGCCCCGCCAGCTAAGCGGGCTTTTCCCTCCACTGCTTCTAGGTCTCCTCCTCCTCGGCTCCGATCCCCTTGTTTCTCCCCGGGGCCAGAGGAGAAGGAGGCCCGATCTCCATCGGTCATCAAGGCGGCATTCCAGGCCTGTCTCGGTGACCTCTTCGAGATCTACTTTTAGTATGTCCGATGCAGACTTGGACCGGATGATGCGAAGGTTCATCCAGGCCCAGCTGCAGATGGGAGTGCTCTTGCCCCCCCCCCCCTTCGGGGGGGAGCTCGGCACCTTTTTTCCACCCTATTGCACCTTCTCCGACCCGCTATCCGGGTTCGGAGCGTTCGGAGCCAAGCAGCGTTGGAGCTGGGGGTGGGTCGGCGCCAACAGTACTCGGTACTTCGGATCCGACCCTGCCCTCGAGCTTGTCTGATCCGACCTCTCGGAGCCGTGGCCCGAGCTTCGGATCCGAGGGATTCAGTGTGCCTTCGGCTCCGTCCAGGTAGGAGTGCACTGGTCCTTCGGATCTGATGGTCTCGGCGCCGGTTCTGATCCCTTCATCGGATCCGAGTGGGAGCCAACTCTCGGATCCAAGAGAGAGTGATTCTCCCTCGGCCTTCGATGTTGTGGAGAGGGCTCTGTTGAAAGCATCCGGACCCCCCAGTCCTTGATGTCCTTCAAGAATGCAACTGCAGTCATTACATGTGGGTTGTCCTGCCTCAGGCAGCCCTCGGTCGGCCGGATTCCAAAGTCTGGGTCCGACGTCGGCTGATGTCGCACTTCTCTCCGACGTCAGAGCGGCTGGAGTACATAAGCATCAGCCGACGCCATTTTCTTCAGTCTTTCTTGCCGCGATGCCCAAAGCAGAAGCAGTTCGCAAGTGCCGGTCAGTCAGCTCCTGTATTCTACGATACCGAAGTCATCGAAAAAGCTAAGTACCCCGTTGGGGACCTTTTCTTGCCTCAGCCGATGTCAGAAATTAAGGAAGCTGTACATAACACTCTGCAAGTAAGCAATCACTTCCTGCAGTGTGGAAATGCACTGGAAGCTTCATGTAGGGCAGCTATGACAGGGGCAGTGATTCGTAGACATGCTTGGTTAAAAGATCAACCTCTACCAGATCATGTAAAAGCAAAACTTTTGGATGCACCTTTGGAAAAGAACAAGCTTTTTGGTGCAAATGCTAAGGATGTGTTAAAGACCATCGAAGAAAAAGCAAAATCAGTTCAGACTGTGAAAGATTTCCTCCAGGTTCAACCCCCCAGGTTCAGTAAGAATTGGCCTTCAAAAAACTGGTCCTTTCCTCATCCAGAAAAGTTTCAAAGGGGTAAGAACAGACGTTGCCGAGGAAGAGGCCAATACAGAGGCCCTTACAGGGGACGTCAATGGCAGCCAGGAAACCAAAGAAGTGACGCAGGGGTTTCACCTGCCCAACAACCACAAACTCAATGACTTTCCTCTACTACCGCCTACCAGGGAACAACTAGAAGCTCCCTTGGGCGGGAAATTCTCTGTTTGCAGAAAACTGGCACAGACTGACAAAGGACAAATGGATTTTGGACATTATAGACCGAGGGTACAGGTTTCATTTTCATACCTTACCAAGAAAACAAGGCATGCCAAACCTACCACAAAATCAAATGGCAGAGGCTATCAAGCAAATCACTCTGCTGACTCGAATGAAAGCAATAGAAAGAGTTCCACAGCAAGAACAAGAACAGGGGTTTTACTCAAGACTGTTCCTTGTTCCAAGAAAAGAATCTCAATGGAGACCAATATTGGACTTGTCCGCATTAAACACCTTTCTCATAGTACCAAAGTTCAAAATGCTGACTCTACAGCAACTTCTTCCCATGCTGGGCAAGGAGTCGTGGCTGATCACTCTGGACCTCAAGGAGGCATACCTGCATGTCCCTATCAGACACAGCTGCAGAAGATACCTCAGATTTCTTGCAGGGCCAGAGCATTATCAATTCTCAGCATTGCCATTTGGCTTGTCTACTGCGCCCAGAGTATTTACAAAATGCCTGGCTTCAGTAATTGCTCATTGCAGGCTCCAGGGTATACAAATTTACCCGTACCTGGACGACTGCCTCATACATCCGGACGACAAATTGATGTTGACAAAAAACCTGGATTATGTCATACGATTACTTCAAGCTCTGGGATACACAGTCAACTTCCAAAAGTCAAGACTGCAGCCATCCTAGCAAATAATCTTCTTAGGAGCCAAACTAGACACAGCCTCTCAGATGGCTTACCTGACAGAAGACAAGCCAGAGAAGTTAACTCATTACTTCAAAGGTTTAGCAAAACTCGCCCAGATGACTGCAAGGAAATTCCTACAAGCCCTGGGTTACATGGCATCCTGCATTCTACTGGTTCCATTAGCAAAACTACACATGAGAAAGCTTCAATGGTACCTAAAAAGCATTTGGTCTCAACACAGCAACAACTTGGAGACAATCATACCACTCATTCCATGCCTACAAAAGGAATTCCTATGGTGGGCCTCGGTGAGCCAGAAAAACACAGGTATGTCATTCAAAAAACCACAGATAACACAGACCATGACTACAAACTCCTCAGACCTTGGATGGGGGCGCACATGGAAGGCAGGTGTATACAAGGGCAATGGTCTCCAAAGGAAACACATCTGCATATAAACCAAAAGGAAATGCTGGCAGTAATGCATGCCATCGAGGCTTTTCAACACCAACTCCAGCAAGGCCATTTAATGATACGGACAGACAACACCACTGTGATGTGGTACATCAACAAGCAGGGGGGCACCCACTCATACCCCCTTTGCAGACTGACAATGCAGCTTAGGGAAAAATCACTGAGCCTAAATATCCAGTTACAATCCCAGTTTGTTCCAGGAAAAGACAATGTGTTGGCGGACAGCCTAAGCAGGAATTTCACAGATCCACACGAGTGGAGGTTACATCCGAAGGCCTTCAGACAACTCACTTCGACATGGGGCAAGCCAGAAGTGGACCTATTTGCCTCTCACCTCAACCATCTTCTACCAAAATTTTGCACAAGGACATACCATCCAAAAGCTTGGAAAATAGATGCCCTCTCATTCAACTGGAACTCCCTAGCAATCTATGCATTCCCACCTCTGCCACTGATGACCTCAGTATTATTAAAGATCAAAGCAGAGAAGCCCAAGGGGATCATAATAGCTCCGGATTGGCCAAGACAACACTGGTACCCACTACTACGGAGCATATGTCACACCAGGAGGTGGGCCCTTCCTCAGTGGCCTCTACTTTTGACTCAACACAATTTCGAAACACTGCATCCAAACCTTCAGACACTGCAGCTAACAGCTTGGGAGATCCCATAAATAACTTCAGCCTATCTCTCTCTAAGGAAGTTCAGCGGATACTAACAGAGGCTCGGAGACCATCCACCAGAAAGGTTTACTTAGCAAAGTGGAAAAGATACAGCAATTGGAATACCAGCAAGGGACATGATGCTTCATTGCTGAACATCCCACTTATCTTGGAATATTTGGCAGATATGTTAAAGAACGGCCTCTCATATTCTTCCATAAAGATACATGCATCTGCTATTTCAGCTAGATACAACCCTTACTCAGACAATTCCTCAGGGGAATCAAGAACATTAAGCCACCAAGAAAGGCCCCAGTGCCAGCCTGGGACCTCAATTTTGTCTTAGAAAAACTGACTCTACCTCCTTTTGAGCCAGCAGCTTCAGTTGACTTGCAATTTCTCTCATGGAAGACAGCTTTCCTGTTGTCAATTACCTCAGCAAGAAGGGTTTTGGAGCTACAGGCCCTAATGGCAATACCACCCTTTATTATTTTTCACAGAGACAGGGTTTCATTAAGGACCAACCCTACCTTTATGCCAAAGGTGGTCTCTAGGGTTTCTCTAAATCAAGCCATTCATCTGCCTGCTTTCTTCCCCAATCCTGAGAATAAGGGGGAAAGACTTTTGCATACCTTGGACATTCACAGACAACTTCGATACTACCTGGACAGAACCAAGGCCAGTAGGAAGTCTGAACAGCTTCTTGTAGCTTACTTACGCCCTGCAGTCCAAGGAAAAGCAATTTCAAAACAGACTATTTCTAAGTGGATTGGACATTGCATCAGATTCTGTTATTCCTTTCATGGAAAGACTGTTCCAGCCAATGTCAGGACACATTCCACCAGAGCTACAGCCACCTCTACAGCATTTTTAAGAGGGGTGCCTACTAAGGACATTCTAGAAGCTGCTACATGGAGCTCCGTGCATACATTCTCCAAACACTACAATCTCCCTCTATATTCCAGATCCAGAGCAGGCTTTGCTTCGGCAGTCCTGCAGGGTTTGATTGCCACACCATCTCTTTCCTAGAGCATACCTCCTCCCCCAGCTAAGCTATGGTATTCTACCCACATGTTATGACTGCAGTTGCATTCTTGAAGGACATAGTACAGTTTTGTACCTACCATAAATGTAGATGTCCGATAGACATGCAACTGCAGTCGGATTTTCCCTCCCTCCATTCCCCTCTATGCCTAGGGTCCACTCCTATCCCTGTTACTCTTAGCTGGGGATATCTGTTATGGTGTATTTGTTTTCTTGCTCATTTATTTGTTTAGAATCCTGTTATTGTCTTCCAATTTGATTACAGCCTTCCTTGGAGGGCACCTGGCATCTGGGGCAAGAAACACTGAAGAAAATGGCGTCGGCTGATGCTTATGTACTCCAGCCGCTCTGACGTCGGAGAGAAGTGCGACATCAGCCGAAGTCGGACCCAGACTTTGGAATCCGGCCGACCGAGGGCTGCCTGAGGCAGGACAACCCACATGTTATGACTGCAGTTGCATGTCTATCGGACATCTACATTTATGGTAGGTACAAAACTGTACTTTTCGGCTCCTCCCTGCACTCCATCTCTGCTGGGCCAGGCTTCCATCACCCGGCCAAAGGGACAGCCTGCTTCAATGTCATAGATGGTTCCATTGGAACAAGATGTTGCTGGCGAGGCCTCCTTGGACAGCCCCCCCCCCCCGAGGAAGTGCCCCGCAAGCATAAGTGCAAGGGTTGGCACGTGGACTCCCCTGAGTCCTTAACCGAGGGCACGGACTTGGAAGAAGGGGAAGGCTCCCCAAGATCACCCCCTGAGGATTCATGGAGATGCTGAGGATCAGAGGTGGGTGGTCTGCCCCCAAGTCTTCCTCCGAGTCCGTGTTTCTGGAGGCTTTCGAAGCAGGCCCGTCTACCTCTTGGGTGTCCCCTCCGGCCAACCCCCTGGTGGACCTCATTACCACCAGGGCGTGGAAGGATCCGGACACCGTGGAGCCAATACCAAAACGCCCGGACAAAATACTTAGCCCCCCCCCCCCCCTCAGACCTATCACACTGGAGTATGGGCCCCCCCATAGATGCCATGTTGACGGCGGCAGCCACGAAGAGGGAATTGGCTCAGGAGAGCCCCTCAGTCCATCCACCGAGCAAGGAGTCCCGCTCGATGGACCACTTAGGGAAGCGAGTTTTTAGTTCAGCGACCTTCTCGATAAGGTCTCTGAACTATATGGCACATGTCATCAGGATGCAGCGAGATCTTATCAAAGAATACGCTGCCTCCCCTCCTGAGTCCATGTCGGCGGATGACAAGAAATTGTACTCCACCCGAATGGCCACTCTGAGATCAATTTCTAATACCTCTATGCGGCTATTGTCCCATGCTACAGAGGGAGCCGCTAGGGCTAGCAGAGCAGGCCTAGTCATGAGACATCAAGCCTGGCTCCGTCATTGTGACTTTGCGGAGCTTTTTAAAGCGTCCTTTGCGAACGCCCCCTTCGATGGTTCTGCCCTGTTTGGCAAAACGGTTCACGAGACACTTGTCCAGAGCGAGAAGGACGGGAAGACGTCTGCCGTCGGAGTCCGCTTCTCTGCTCCCCAGTGGTCCTTTTTGAAGAACCAAAAGGGTCAGAAGAAGATGTGGTTCCGGAAATCGCAACATTCCCAACCCGCTCCGGACAACCAGTCCTATCGTGGCAGAGGACAGGGAGGACGTCGCCCCAGGGGCAGAGGGGCTCCGAGAAACTTTGGGTCCAGAGAACCTTTCTCTGAGCGGCCCGCGCAGCAGCCCTGAAGGGTTGCCCAGCTGCTCCACTCTGGAGGCAGTCTGGGGGCGCTTCTCTGAGCACCTAGCGGCATGGGAGTCCATCACTACAGACCGCTGGGTGCTTCGCATTATATCCAGAGGGTGCAAAATACCATTACTCCATGTCCCCAAACTCAAAAACCTCCCCAATGTACCACCCGATCAGAGGGAGGCCATAGCTGCAGAAATTCAGCAGCTGCTAAGAAAAAGAGCCATCCGGCCCGTCCCCCAAGACCAGCTCGGATTAGGGTTCTACTCCAGGTTCTTTTTGGTGTCAAAAAAGACGGGGGATTTGAGACCGATTCTAGACCTTTCCCACTTGAACCTGTCAGTAACAAAGGAAAAATTCCGAATGGTCACTCTTCAATCTATTCTCCCCCTTTTAAGGGAAAACCATTGGATGTGCTCTATAGACCTCAAGGATGCGTACTACCACATTCTAATGGACAGCCGATCCAGGAGGTTCCTCCGCTTCCGGCTGGGAGCCAGTCACTATCAGTTCAGGGTCCTTCCCTTTGGCCTCACCACAGCCCCCAGGGTGTTCACCAAGGTATTAGCAGTGATTGCGGCCCACCTGAGACTCCAGGGAATATAGGTCTTTCCGTACCTGGACGACTGGCTCCTGACCACCTCAACAATGCATCTACTTTGCTCAGCCAGAGACTTCTTTCTCCGCCTAACCCCACAGTTAGGCATTACCATCAATGTCGACAAATCCCTTCTGGCCCCAACACAAGTCATAGAATTCATAGGTGCCAGAATAAACACCAGAGAGCTACGAGCCTTCCTAACCTCAGAGAGAATCCGGAATTTGCAACTCCATGTGCGGGCTATCCTCCAATCAGAGACTTCTCCAGCGGAATTGGTCTTGAGGGCACTAGGCTCCATGGCGGCAGCAATTACACTTCTTCCATGCGCTCGTCTGAACATGCGGGTACTGCAATGGACACTTCTAGTGCAATGGTCCTTTCTATCCCTTCCTCTTCACCACCCCATTGCTATCAGCAAGGCTTGCAGGAGGGCTCTATTGTGGTGGCTCCAAGCTTCGGACCTCCATATGGGCCGTCCCTTCTGCACCTCTCCCCCTCTTGCCACAGTGACCACGGACGCCTCCCGCCTCGGGTGGGGGGGGGGCATTATTCAGGCAGGACAGTCCAAGGCACGTGGAACGACACAGAGACCTCCCTGCATATCAACTTTCTGGAGATGAGAGCGGTGCTGTTAGCGTTGCAAGCACTTCAGGATCTCCTCCCCATAGGAACGATTGCGATTCAGTCGGACAACATGTCGGTTGTCTGGTACATCAACAAACGGGGGAACCAGATCTTGCCCCCTATGCCGCGAAGCCATGAGAGTATGGGAATGAGTGATTTCCACCAACCGCTTTCTCATTGCAACGCACATTCTGGGACGGACCAACATCCTAGCGGACAAGCTCAGTCGCACCCTTCTTACCCCGTACGAGTGGTCTCTCAATCCACTAGTAGCGAAGCAGATATTCACAATATGGGGGCAGCCCTACTGCGATCTTTTTGCGTCTCCATCAAACACCAAATGCGACAATTTCTTCGCTCTAATCCCCCTCCAGGGGAAACTCCAAGAGACGCTCTGGTGCATGCTTGGCCTCCCGGTCTACTTTATGCCTATCCTCCGCTACCCCTGATGCTGCAACTCTTACAGAAAGCCTCACGGTTGGGGAGCAGGATGATCCTCATTGCCCCATTCTGGCCTCGGCAAATTTGGTTCCCTTACCTGTGGTCTCACCTTGTGAATCCTCCTTGGATTCTAGATCCCACTCCGGATCTCATCTCCCATCCGTCGAACTTACCGACCCCAAACCTGGGCAATCCGAAACTGACAGCTTGGTTGCTCCAGTTCCACTCCTAGTTAGGACTCCCGGTATCTCTTCACCAGTCAGTCATCCTTGTGGCAGCGCATAAGCCTTCCACCAGGAAAGTGTACCGCAGTAAATGGAAACGTTTTTCCGTCCGGGCAGAGCATCATGATCTAGATCCCTTTACGGCTCCTCTTCCGTCTATATTAGACTTCCTAACCGAGCTCTTTCAGGAAGGTGCTAGTTGTTCAACTGTCAAAGTGCAATTGGCAGCCATATCTCACATTACCATGTGGGACATGATACAGGGCCTTTGATGTCGGCCAAGTTGTGTAAAACCTTTCTCAAGGGCACCTTCTTACTTTGACCACCTATAAAGGAAGCCATGCCACCATGGGATCTTGCACTAGTTCTTCAAGCCTTGACTGCTCCACCTTTTGAACCCGCTTCTTCAGTAGATCTCAAATTCCTGTCTTGGAAAACAGCATTCCTTTTAGCCATCACTTCAGCAAAGAGAGTTTCGGAGCTTCAATCTCTTTCTGTGAAGCCTCCTTATTTGATCTTTCACCCAGACAGAGTGTACCTCAAGATCAATCCCTCTTTTCTTCCCAAGATAGCATCAGAAACCAACATAAATCAATCCATAAATTTACCGGTTTCTTCCCTAAATATCAGAATAAGGGAGAGTACAAGCTGCACTCACTAGATGTTCATAGGCAGCTTCATTTTTATACTCATAGAACAGCTGGCCATAGGCAATCCGACCAGCTGTTCGTTTCCTTTGCCAAATTTTATTTCGGGAAAGCAATTTCAAAAGTATCTTTATCACGCTGGATTTCTCAATATATCCTATTGGCGTACCAAGTCTCTGGGACACCCGCACCAGAAGGAGTTCGTGCTCATTCCACCCGCTCCATTTCTACTTCTGCGGCCTTCAAGTCTAGAGTTCCATTGGATGATTTGTTCGGCAGCCACTTGATCTTCATCTCAAACCTTTATTAACCACTACAAACTGGACGTGATTTCTAGAGGGAGAGCATCCTTTGGCTCTGCGGTGCTTCGCAATATCCTTCCATAATGGCCACCCAAGGTGCAGGTAGCTGGGGACTCTGTCCCACAGGTTGCTGACAAATGAACTCCCTACTTCAGATTTAGAAGTTATGTACTCACCATAACGTTCCATCTGAGTAGGTAGCTTCATTTGTCTGCAACCATCCCCCCCTTCTTCCCCCTGGCCTTTTTCGGATCTATTTGTAGTTGGATACCCATTTTTTTGGGTAAATATTGAGGGGCAAACTCGATCTGAGGTCATGGAGGGTTAGCAGGGGATTATGGGTGAAGGGAGGAGCTAGGAGCTCGGATCCATTAGCTTGAAACAAGTTGCCAGCTCGGATCCGATATCGGATCCAAGACCCACAGGTTGCAGACAAATGAAGCTACCTACTCCGATGGAACGTTATGGTGAGTACATAACTTCTAATTATTTTCCATCAGGACAGGGTTTCTCTAAGGACAAACCCAACATTTATGCCTAAGGTAGTATCCAGTGTGGCTCTTAATCAAACCATTCATTTGCCTACTTTTTATCCAAATCCCCAGAATAAAGGGGAGAGACTTCTGCTTTCTTTGGACATACGCAGACAGCTACGCTTCTACTTGGACAAAACTAAAGCTTTCAGTAAGACTGAGCAACCTTTAGTGGCATATGCTGCAGGATCACAAGGAAAGGCTATCTCAAAGCAGACTATTTCAAAATGGATAGGACACTGCATTCGTTTCTGATATTCACAACATGGCAAATCAGTGCCTAAGGGCATTAGGCCACATTCGACCAGGTCAGCAGCCTTCCTCAGAGGAGTACCAACCAAGGATATTTTGGAGGCTGCAACTTGGACTTCAGTGCACACTTTTACAAAGCACTACCACTTACCTCTTTACTCTAAATCCAGAGCAGGCTTTGCCACTGCAGATCTACAGGGCCTCATAGCCACTCCTAATTCTATTTGGACCCAGCCGCCCAACCTCAGCTTTGGGATTCAACCCAAGTGTAATGACTGCAACAGTGAAACACGAACATAGTACAGTTGTGTACCTACCATAAATGTAGATGTTAGAGTGTATTCACTGTTGCAGTCCAGGTTACCCACCCGCCATCCCCCTTTCTTTGCTGGGACTTATCTGTACTTCTCTATTCTATACAACCTATGTGGTGTATTTGCTTGTAGATGAAGGTAATGTTTATTTTAGTGCATGCTTTTATAAGCAATGTTTTTAGCCTACCCTTTTGGGGGCACCTGACATCTGGGGCAAGAAAAACTGAAGAAAATGGCGTCAGCTGCATCTTGTATATCCCTGGCGCACTGACGGTCAGGGAAGAGGCGACAGCAACCGATGCTGGACCAGGACTCTGGAATTCAGGCTGACTGCGGGTAGCCTGCCAACAGGATAACCCACCCTTATCGGTTCCTTCGTCGGCTCCGATCCCTTCATTGGCTCCGTCCTTGGAGGGATCCTGGCACCAGGACTCCCTCGGTTCAGAGGGGGCGAGTGGCATCGGACCCTTGTCGGACCCCGTTCTCCCTCTCGAAGCATCGGCGCAGATGAGTTCGTCCCCGACATCGGCCTCGGAGCCGTCCCTCTCGGTGCCAGGAGGAGCTCTCATCACTTCAGAGCTGGGTCCCTCCTCTTTGCCTGATAGAGCGCCTTTGAGGTCATAAGGAGTGTGCTGGCTCCTATACCGGCGCCACGGTCGGCCCCATCGGCCCCTCCTATGGTGCCTGCTTCGGCCCCTGCTTACCCTCCCGAACCCAAGCATGGAGAACCAGAGCTTCAGGTCGCCCCATTGGGCGTATCCTCCTCTTTTGAGGCCTCCCCTGATCCTGCGGGGGAGCCCCCTCGGAAGAAGACATGCAAGAGGAAGCATGTTGACTCCCCGGAGTCAGTGATATCTGACACCGACCTGGATGATTCAGAAGAGTCCCCAAGGTCCCCCTCTGAGGATGTCTCATTTTCTGACATCCTAGAGATCCTTAAACAGAGGGGGAACTGGTCTGCCCTCAACCCTTCCGAGGACGAGTGGTGAGCTTCACTCCAGAGGCAGAGGAGGGAACAATAATAGATGCCGCCCGAGGGGCAGGGGGGGTCCGCAGAATCAGGGTAGCAGAGAATCTTTCTCTGACAAACCCTTCCAGCACCTCTGAGGAGCTGCCTGACTGTCCACCTTCGGAGGCAGTCGGGGGAAGATTATCACTGTACCCAGAAGCCTGGTATTCCCTCACGCAAGACAAATGGGTACGGTTGATCATATCCGAGGGTTACAGAATTCCCTTTATTCACACCCCACAGCAGCCAAAAGGGCCCCTTCCAGACGTTCCACCCGGTCTGAGGGATCTAGCAGCACTAGAAGTTTCAAAGCTGCTAAGAAAAAGGGCCATCCAGCCAGTCCCAACAGACCAACAAGGATCCGGAATCTACTCCCAAGTTCTTTTTGGTACCAAAAAAAGACAAGGGGACTGGAGACCTATTTTGGATCTCAGCAGGCTGAACAAGTCGGTTCAAAGAAAGAAGTTCCAGATGGTCACGCTACAGTCCATTCTACCCTTTCTGGGTCAGGACAATTGGATGTGCTCTATAGACCTTCAGGATGTGTACTACCATATCAAGATGAACAGGCACTCCAGAAGGTTTTTCCGCTTCCTGCTGGGAGCCAGTCACTACCAATTCACAGCCCTGCCCTTTGGCCTCACCACAGCCCCCAGGGTGTTTACCAAATGCATGGCAGTGGTTGCGGCTCACCTGAGACGACAAGGATTCCAGGTGTTTCCATATTTAGACGACTGGCTCCTTACTGCCACCACCAGGCACCAACTACTTCAATCCAGAGATTACGCTGTACAAACATGCAACGCGCTAGGTATCCCTCTAAATTTCGAAAAGTCTGCATTGTCACCTTGTCAGTCTATTACCTTCATAGGCTCCGTTTTAAACACAGTGGAGCTCTCAGCAAAACTACCTACACAAAGAGTTTCGGACATTCGCAACCATGTTCAGATCCTATTACAGGAGAGCAGAGTCCAAGCCAAATTTGTACTAAAAACACTTGGTCTCATGGCAGCAGCAATCACTTTACTCCCCCTAGCACGTTTTCATATGCGGATCCTGCAGTGGATGCTATTTTCCCAGTGGTCCTTTCAGCAGCTCCCCATGTCACACACCATTCTAATCACTCAGTCATGCAAAAGACACCTTTCTTGGTTGACAATCTCCTCTCAGGTACTCCATGGCAGACCTGTGGTCCTTCCTCCTGTTGCCACTGTGACAACGGATGCCTCCCTGATAGGGTGGGGGGGGCATTTTAGGGGCAGGACAGTCCAGGGCACATGGCAACACTTTGAATGCCACTTGCACATAAATGTCTTGGAAATGAGAGTGGTACTTTTAGCGTTGCAGGCCCTTCAGGACTCTCTACCCACCGTGACTATTGCAATTCAAACAGACAATATGTCTGTAGTGTGGTACATCAACAAGCAAGGCGGAACCAGATCCTACCCCCTATGTCGAGAAGCACTCAGACTTTGGCAATGGGCGATCTCTTCTCAATGGTTTCTGGTAGCAACGCATATTCCCGGGAAGTCCAACATCATAGCGGACAGACTGAGCAGAGCCATTCTCATGCCTCACGAGTGTTCTCTCAACCAGATAGTAGCGGAAAGAATTTTCAGAAGGTGGGATCAACCTTGCTGCGACCTCTCTGCGACACCTCTAAACAGCAAGTGCCCAAACTTCTTCACCCTCTTCCCTCTCCCAGGTCTACCCCCCAGAGACGCTGTAGTTCACAATTGGCCCCGAGGTCTTCTGTATGCATTCCCCCCCCTTTCCCTTGATTACTCAATTAATCCAGAAAGCGACTTCCTTGAGAGCCAGGATGATCCTCATTGCCCCTTACTGGCCTCGACAAGTTTGTTTTCCGTTCCTGCAACGCCATCTACTGGAGCAGCCCTGGCGTCTGGACCCAGTGCCAGATGATCTGACCCATCAATCGGGCGGGCTGCATCAGTCCCTTCGATCTCTCAACCTCACAGCTTGGTTGCTCCACTTCCAACCCTAGCCAGGCTTCCCCTTATCTCTCAACCAGTTCGCGATATCATCCTCGCTTCTCACAAGTCTACTACCAGAAAGACTTATGCTAGCAAATGGAAGCGTTTCTCTGTCTGGGCAGGGGGAAAAACACGTGGACCCCTTTACGGCTCCTGTCCAGACAGTTCTAGAGTTTCTAGTAGAACTCTTAAGATTGGGCTCCTCCTCAGCTACCATCAGAGTTCAACTGGCAGCTATTGCAAATTTCCACGTTGGCTTGTCGGAGACCAGCATCGTGTCCCACAAACTTTGCAAAGCCTTTTTAAAAGGAACCCTTTTACTTAGGCCCCCGGTTAAGGACCCTCCCCCACCATCCGACTTAAATTTGGTACTGTCTTCTTTAATTCTTCCTCCCTTTGAGCCGGCGGCTTCTTGTTCGTTGAAGTTGCTCTCGTGGAAAACACTCTTCGTAGTAGCCATCACCTCAGCAAAGACAGGTCTCGAACTTCAAGCCCTTTGCGTTCGCCCACCTTATCTTGTTTTTCACAAAGAGAGTGTCACTTAGGACTAATCCATCCATTTTACCCAAAATAATCTCAGAGAAAAATCTGAATCAGACCATAGATCTTCCAGTCTTCTTCCCAAATTACACCAATAGAGCTGAACGAAAGTTACATTGTTTGGACGTTCACCGTCAATTACGCTTCTACCTGGATAGAACTAAGCAGATGAGAAAATCAAACCAGCTCTTCCTGCCTTATGTGGAAGGGAAGCAAGGCCAACCAGTCTCTAAGGTAACTTTGTCTAGGTGGTTGTCCTGTCCTTATCATGTTGGTCTATCAGTTGAGGAACAGGGAACTTCCTACTAAGCCTAGAGCCCACTCAACCATAGCTTTAGCTTCTTCAATAGCCTTTCAGGCAAGATTGCCAATGGATTCCATTTGCGCAGCGGCCACTTGGGCCTCTCCTCATACCTTCATTTCTCATTACAAGCTCGATATGGCCTCCAGAAGTCGGGCTGATTTTGGTTCCACTGTACTCAAGAGTTTGTTCCATTGAGCCACCCAGGATTTAGGTGCTAGGGACGCTGTCCCATCCAGCAAGAATGAAGGCGAGATTGACAACTTAACATTGAGAAGTTATGTACTTACCATAACGTTCCATGTTAGTTGTCTTCTCGCCTTCTTTCTTGCGTCCCACCCTCCATCCCCCTAGCCTGGGAAGATCTAGAGTACCTTGTGAGAGTTATTGCCACCTCAGTTATATCCTCAGCTAGCTCCCTTGCTCCCTCTTTTTTGCTAGCTCTTCTCGAGGGGTTTATATATATATATATATATATATATATATATATATATATATATATATATACATATACACGAGATCTGGGTATATGACGCCTAGCATTATGGGGCATAGCATAGCCTCGAGCCTGTAAAAATAGCTCTTGAGTTTTAGTATTAGGCCGAGTCGGAGCCGAGGTTCGGCTCTGAACCCATCCAGCAAGACAGAAGGCGAGAAGAAGACAACTAACATGGGACGTTATGGTAAGTACATAACTTCTCATTTACTGGGAAAGTCCGACTCGAAATGAAGCCAATTTTCGGTGGAGGCCTTGGGAGAAACTCTCTAGGCAAGAAAACATGCTATTAAAAATTCATATTACCATGGAAGATTGTTTTGCTCATTGCTCTGACATCTGCTAGGAGAGTATCTGAGTTGTAAGTTTTTATGGTGAGTTAATCCTACTACCTCTTTTTTCACAAAGACAGGGTTTCTTTGAGCAGAAATCCTACTTTTATATCTTAAATCACCTCAGAGCTCACTTTAAGACTGTTCATGTGCCAGATTTCTTTCCTGATCCAAAGAACAAGGGAGAGAGAATTCTTCACTCTCTGTATGTCCATACAAGACTCTGGTACTGTCTAGACAAAACTCAACCTTTTCATAAAAACTGACTAGCTGGTTGTCTCCTGTGAAGGTAAGAGAAAAGTCAAAGCAGACTATTTTGAGATGGTCTCATTCTAATTTTTCTTATACTCACCACAATGACCCACTTCTGGGCAGGTTACAGTTCATTTTACAAAGGCACTGACTTCTTTTGTGGCTTTCTGCAAAGTAGTGGACTCCAATATTTTAGAGGCAGCAGTATGTAATCTTTTACCAGGCCCAGAGCTAGGAGTTTTCTCCTGCAGTCTTGACTTGTTGGGCTTCTGCAGTCTTTACTTTATTGGCATCCTCCTTTTCTTTTCTTCTCTTCTCTAAGCTGTGGTAGTCTAGCCATATATTTAGACTACTGAATTAGTATTCTGTCTTTGAACATAGTGCAGTTGCTTAATTGAAGCTTACAATAACAGTAGATGTTCTAATTGATTACTGTAGTAGCTTCTGCTTCCTCCAGTCCCCAATTCTTGCCTTTTTTTTTTTTTGTGGTGCCAGGATGTGTATTTGTCCTACCTTTTCTCTTTCTCCTGGGTAAAAAACAAAAATGCTCTGAAGATTTTCACAGTTAAACTTCCTATTTATGGAGGCCTGTCCAAGTTCCTGATGGAGTATGTGGAAGGTACCCAAAGCTTTGTTGAGCTGGCTGGGTGCAGTGGTAGGAACCATGTAACTTAGGCTACTGCAGCAATGATTTATTAGAATATCTGCTGTTGTGGTAACTTCTGACTGTAAAGTTGCAATTGCTAAAATTTTTGTCTGCAGAAATATTTTGATGTAAAAAAAAAAAAAAGCTTCTACTGTCTTTAGCTTAGATTTAAGGTTAATTTTAAAATGATCAGTATAATGCAATGTAGATTGCTTCACCAAATATAATCTATATATGTATGGAAAGTATATGCATACATGTATCACTAAAAAAAGAAGGGGTGTTGTATACAGAACACAAAGCTTTAACTTTTAATGAGCCAAGTAGAGGAAGCTGCAGGTCATGTATACATGACTTCAAGAAGTTCTTGTTGGAGCATACATTTCTAATAGTCCACTTATGCATCTGATTACAGGAAACTGGTTGTCTTTTGCATCCCTTTTTCCTTTTACACAACTTCCTCACTTAATTTTGAGTCTTCATTCTGTGTCATATCAGTTTAGATTCCCTGCTAATGTATTGCCCTGTTTTTTTTTCAGGTATTGTCTAATGAGTGTGAAAGGCTGCTATACTGATTTCCATGTTGACTTTGGGGGAACATCTGTCTGGTACCATGTTCACCGAGGAGGAAAGGTAAGAAAGTAGCAATGCTTTTTCTTTAAATTGCACCATTAGTCCTGGGTGCTACAAATCTTCTGCTCTGTGGCCTAATCCTGCTAACTTGACTAATGTTTTGAAAGATGTGCTTTTAATATTGTGGATTAAAGCACGTGTCTGAAAAACCTTGGGACCTTCATTAAGCTAGAAGGTAGTTGCTTATGAGCACAGTTTCAGTGCTGTTTAACTGAGAAACATCACAGTAGTGAAGTAACACCCTACTTTATAAGGGAGTTAATTTTACAGCAAATGATTAGATGCAGTAGATATAGTAGGTGCACTCTAAACACAGAGTCCAACAAAAGGAACAGCAAATCTCAAAGCTTTGGTAAATCTTTGCTTGAACACCAGAATAAAGTTAAACAGAAAGTCTATTAACAAGCAAAAATAGCAATAAAGTAGTGCTACATCAGCAGAAGACAAGGTCAGCAGTAAACTCTTAAAAGAAGTAAAGGAACATACTGACATGAGAATCTGAATGACACAGTGATTGCCAAACAAAATATAAATCAACATGCACTATTGGCAGCCTGGTGCCACTCAATGCAAATGATTCATGAAGAGAGATCTGAAGAATGGTCCTGAAGAGTAGTATTTCTCTGGATCTGTCCTGCAAATGGGGTGTGACTGATGTTTTTGTTTTCTCCAGAGGTAAACTGCAAAAGTTTTGCACTGGAACACCTCTTCCAGAGGCCTGGGCAACAAATGCCATTTCCATCAGCTGGGCAGGCCTATTTATGTATATCCTTCTTCCAGCTTTTATTATCAGGGTAATAATGTATGACAAGCCAGAAATGTCATTGGTAACTCCCTTTTAGCTGAGGCAGCACAAGTTTTCCCTGTTAATATGTATGGTAAGAGTAAAGCTTTTAATGTAGCATAAAATCAATAAAACATCAGCTCAAGTTCAAACCAGGCACAATACTGACTTACAAGTTCACTCGCTGGATCGCTGGTAGTAAATGCTAGTATGTAAAAGAAGCAGCCAAAGCTATAAATCCAAAGCGAAGTTCCACATTGAGTAAGATGTTTAAAGTCTTTGCAGACCAAAGAACAGTTTATAAATGTAAAATGCTGACAGTCTCTTCAAGCAAACTGGAAACAGACTTGGAAGTTAAAAGCTTTCAATAATTCCAAAACCTTTATTCAAGTATAAAAGAGCTTTTAAATGTGCCTCAGCATTTGAGCTTCTTGACCCAAAATAAGTGTGTGACATCCCATTCCAAAGACCTTAATGTTGAAGGTACAGATGATATACTCAGGTCCCCACAGGCACATGTGTCTAGATGATGTATAAAGCAGTTTTACTAGGGGATCCTGCGGGTAGGGCTTCCTGAAAGAGCCTTCACCAGCATGGGATCTTGGGTATATCGTAGAAAAGCTACCATTGTTTTCCTTTGAGCCAGCTACTTATGCTTCCATTAAGTATCTTTCCTTGAAAGAAGTGTTTTTTAATGAACATGGTTTGTGCCATGAGAATTTTGAAGCAACTTGCCCTTGTATAGGAATCCCTTTCTTGTCTTCCATAAGGACAGAGTCACACTTTTCAGTAACACTTCTGTGTTCATCATTAGATCTGCCTTGCAGTAGTCTAAACTGTATGGGATTTATCCTGTCAAGGTTCACATGACAGGACAGCTTTTAAAATTTTAAGGCACATTCCACACACCTTAACTGCTGTACAGCTTGAGGACAGAAGTATGAAGTTGGTGGTTAGGGAGCTAAACTGTCAGTTTTCTTGCCATTGAAGAGTGGTCTGTCATGGCTTCAGAAAATGTACATGCTAGTTAGCACTTCTTCAGTGCCGGGGCAGTTAAATACCCCATTGGGGAATATCTTATTTTTTGTCAGGAAATTCTCTGTCAAAATTTGTTGCTGGGACTTAGAAATAGTGGTTTTAGGTGGTGCCGCAATTTATTAATTTATTTATTATACTTCAAACCTTGCTCTTTTAGACTGGAGGGAAGTGCACTATTCTAAGATTCCATTACTTGCTTGTCACCAAGTTCTGAGATGCAAACTCATGCTTTGCCTTTGTTCGGCTGTCCTTTTCGGGCAAGCAAGAACAACTCTTGTCAGAATCAGAGGAGAAAGCAGACATCGTTCTTTCCTGATGTAGCACTGAGGCAAATGATTCACTGGAAAAGGACAGATGTTTATCACATTGATTACTGCTGTGTAGCCTTAGCTGTGCGAGTTCCGTCTTTCATAGGATAAAACAGCCATCCAGCTTTCAAAGCTTTAGGACACCTTCTATGTGCTCAAAGTACTGTTCACCTCAAACTGAGCTAACTAAAATGACAGCTTTGTACACAAAACCCTCCCCAGCTTTCCTGCAGTTGAAGAGCGTGATCCTTTGCAGGCTTTTGAGGATTGACTGTTGACTTGCGCTGTTTCTTTGGGCAGATAAGCTCCCTTTAGGATAAAACCCTCCACATTAAAAAAAATGTTTTATTGTACATTCTTGTTAAGGAAAGTTATTTTTTTAGCTTAGAGTTTGTGTTTTACCGGACTGTCACAAGACTTGAATGTACTTTTAAACTTTCAGGAAAGAAGTGTGCTCCTATTTTAAAGTAGTTTAATGTAGTAGAAAAATATATTTTCTGTGGAGAATTTTACTTTTTGGAGCTTGCAAATTGTTTTAAAGTGCTTTTTATGGCGTTTTTATGTGGAAAAAATGACTTTTAAAGACTTTTACTTGCTTGTTTTTCCTGGGAAAGAGGCACCATTTTTGGCTTGACCATGAACAGTGTTCATGGTTGGTCCTTTTTCCATCCACAGAAAGAACAGGTTAAACAGCCTTTGCCATCACAGCAGGCTAGCAAATTGACTCAGCCTCTGGTGGGTGTTTGCTGTGGCTATAGCTTGTTCCTCAGACCACTTATCTTGTACCCCAGATCCCACTGACATAGCACTTGCCACCTCTATAGACTGAACAAAGTAAAACACACCTTGGAGCGCTAAATGCAGCTTTTATCAATATAAACTACTGTGTGTAAACAAAGTAAAGCTGTGCCACCACGGTAGAGGTTAAAACAAGTTTAATAGACGCAAGCAGTAAAATCTATAAAAACTGTGAAACTCGGAGTAAAAATAAATGCAAGTGGATAAGCTCTTTCTGCACTTGCCTTCTTCAGTTCCTGCTTTCGTAGTAGAAAGTCCTGGTTTTAAAAGGTAATGATCTGTCAATCTCTGTCATCTCAGAAGTCTCCACCCCTTGAGCAAAGGCTTTAACAGGACCATTCAATTCAAGCCAGGGGAACTTGTCAGCAATCCATCCAGTCTCAATTTCTGTTTTGTTGAGTAGATTATCTCAAACTTTCTTCAATAACTTCCAATGTCATGAAAGAAAACTTGTGATCGGGGTATTTGGCAGTACGTTGTTGTGTAATCTGATGTCATTCAAGTGATGCAGAATTCATTCCTTAAAGGATCTGTTGGTCTTGCTAACACGAAATCCATTGCACAGACAGCAGGTAGCAACATTTGTAACATTCTTAATGTTATGATTTGTAAACTCTGAGCCTGTATGTTTTCAGGGTAATCAGATGCTTGAATAGATTGCTGGAATTTATGGAGCCACAAGCTCTGCATTTTCTTCAGGGAAATGTACCACTTCTCGAAGTAATTGGTCTAACTCCAGATCCTCTTTTATCTGAGCACAATAACCTCTTAAGTTGTTCTTATTCTTGTAGCAGAATCTAGGCATCTCACCAACTATCCATCTAATGTTATCATCAGCTGTCAGTATCTTCCAGTTCCTCCTGATAACCTCATGTACCTGTTGAGCTCAAGTAGGTGTGTTACTTTGTTTGGCTTTTGTTCTTTATTGCACCAGGGATGCACATGGCAAGGGAGGAAACATTGAATTTGGATTACCAACTGGAGAATGAAGCACAAGTTAAATCTCCTGTTTCAGTGAGCATGAGTAGAAAGTTCATGGTATGTTGCCTAACCAGGTCAAACTTTTACTTAAACTCAGATTATCAGATGTTACCACAGATGCTTCAGCAACACCATCGCAAATGGAAGCCTTTGATAAAATCTTCGAAGAGGTTGAGAATGCGGCCTACAGATTGAAGAGGCTCCAGTGGCAATGCTTCTATGTGGAAGCTTGCTTACATCAGTGTTACTCCAAGAGGCCTGAGAATTGGATGTATGCCTACATACAGTAATGCACATCCAGATTTGTTGGGCAAGTGGCAAACCCTGAACTTAGAGACTAGTTTTTAAATATATCAAACTTTTGATTGAATACTTTTGACCCTTTGAAGAAGCTGCTAGCCTTGTAGAATGTAAGCAAACCGAGAGAGAACATACCATCGTCTGACACTTTAAAATTGAAGAGTTGCAGCACAATTTGACAGTATATGATAGTAAACTTAAGACCCAAAAAAGTAAGAAGCTTGCGAGGGACTTTATAAACTTCAAAAATGGCAATATTTTTGACTGGCCTAAGCAGCAGGCAGTGACAACTTTAACAATAAAATAGTCAAACAAGGAGCATATGGACACCCAACTATACCTGCTATAAACACCAAAATTTCTCTGACAAACAATTGTAGAGATGGAGAGGCAGCAGCTGCCAGTTCTATGTCACTCACTTCCAAATCTCCCCAAAGAGTGCTCATCAAAACCTAGAACCTAAAACCACTGGCAAAAAAAAACTGACAAAATTAGAAGCAATAATGAAGGGGGTGTCATTGCAAGGGCTAGATCTAAGCACTCTGCATTACACGTTCTGTTTCTTCTGGAGCTGCCTGTACTGCTGAAACACTACTAGCTGTACAAGAAGAATCATTCCGTCAGCAGAGGCAAGAAAAGGAGAAAGATTTCCACTTGACAGCAGAGGAAATAGATGAAGCAGAATCCCTTGTAGTTAACATTTCACAATATACACTAAATGGAACACAAATATCTGTGCTAAATAAGGGTCCCTCTCTTATTCCTGGACTTCCCTCCAGACTTAATGAGTTTGTAATGGACATTAAGTATTTTAGCAGGAATGTACCGCTTAAAAATGTTTGATAATAATGATAGCAATGACTTGTCTAACATTCTGAATAAGCCAAGCACATTTGTCCCCCTGCCCCATCCAGCAGTAGGGGTTTTCACCAGAGTCTGTAAAATGGAAGCATCTCAGCTTCAAAACAGTAGGAGTCGCAGTGAATTTTATAACCTGAATACTGATGAAAAGGATGCTTTACAGGAACTTGTACATAACACTGTGATAAAACCAACTGATAAAGGGGGAGCTGTTCTAGACAGGACTGATTACAACAGTAGAATGTTGGATATGCTGAGTGGTAAGACATAAATGAAAATTTCTAAATGGGAAGTGAACAAACTGATCAATAAAATGATTATTTATATGATTATTTGATGCTAACACATCCATTGACCCTGATTATTAATGGCCTGTTGAAAATCCACAAGGACAGACATAATCCACCAAGGCATCCTATAGTTTCCTGGAAGAGGTTGGATAACAGAGCCAGCATCTGTTTTTGTAGAACAGAAGTTGAAATCGGCACTCCCTCAAGCCACAGCTGTATTGAAGGACACCCTCCAATTTCTACAGAAATTATTTCACTGTTTTCAGTCCTTGAATGACAGAACTAATGTGTGATGATGGTAACAGTGGATGTCAATAGTCTTTTTTATGGTCATTCCAAATGACTTTGGTATTGAGGCCGTAAGGCATGTTTCTAAATCAAAGGAACATGTTTGATGTTACTACCATTTCACAGATTTGCATGTTACTGGATGTTATTCTAGAGAACATTATTTTCATTTACAGGGATTAACATTATTGGCAGAAATGGGGTGGTAGCGATGGGCCCTTTGTATGCTAATAGTTATTCCAGTATTGTTATGGCCCATTGGGAGAATGACCATGTTCTTAGTAATCTAAATACATGGAAGACCTGTAGAGCCTACTATGGGAGATTTGTGGATGATGTATTCCTCCTACTGACAGGGAATGAACAACTCTCTGAATTTATTGAATACATTGGCAATACTACATCCTTCCTTGAATTTGAGGCTTATAGTTCTAGAGAGAAGATATATTTTCTATATACCACAGTATGGAATGGATGGAAATCTCAGTTCTCAAATACATAGGAAAGAGGGCTGGAAAAATCATTTATTACATAGGACCAGCATGCACCCTAGACATGTTTATCCACATGTCATTAAAGGTCAGCTTCTTAGAACATCCAGACTTTGTACCAATGAAGACACACAAGGAAGAGACGGATCATTTGATACAATGTTTCCACAAATGTGGGTATAAAGAGGGAAATCCAGAAAGGAGTCCTGGATAACAGGTGTCTAAGAAGTACGAGATGTCAGCCTTATTTTTTTAGATGGAGAGACATATAAGGAAGATGAACTGAATCCTAAAGAAAAAAAAGTGAAAATGGGGGGCTGAGGTGCTTGCTTCTGTTCAGCAATAATCAGCAAGTATGTGAGGTTATCAGGAGGAATTAGAAGATACTGATAGCTGATGATAACATTAGAATAGACAGTTGGCAAGACGCCTATATTCTGCTTTAAGAATAAGAAGAACAGAGGCTATTGTGCCAGGATAAACATAGATCTAGAGTTAGACCAATTACTTGGAGAAGTGGTACATTTCCCTGCAGAAAATGCAGAGCTTGCAGATCCATAAATTCCAGCAACCTATTCAAGCATCCAATTACCTTGAAAACACAGGCTCAGAATGTTTGCAGATTCTAACACTAAGAATGTTATATATGTCACCCACCTGCTGTTTGGGTAATGGATTTTATGTTGGGAAGACAAACAGACCCTTTAAGGAACAAATCCTACTTCATTTAAGTGACATCAGATTACACAACAAAAGTAGTGCTTTTTCTCAACATATTGCCAAATACCCTCATCACAAGTTTTCTTTCATGGCCTTGAAAGGTATTGAAGAAGGTTTGAGAGGAGGAGATCTATTCAATAGAACAGAAATATCAAGACTGGATGGATTGCGGACTTGCAGGCTGACAAGTTGCCCGGTTTGAACGGGATGGTCCCTTTAAAGCCTTTGCTCAAGGGGTAGAGTCTTCTGAGATGACTGAGAGATTGACGACAGATCATTACCTTTTAAAACCAGGAAGTTCTGCTACAAAAACAGGATCTGAAGAAGGCAACTGTTGAAAGCGCTTATCCCACTTGTATTTTTATTTTTACTCTGAGTTTAATAGTTTTTATCAATTTTATTCCTTGAGTCTATTAAACTAGTTTAACTTCCACCATGGTGGCGCAGCTTTACTTTTACACACCTCTATAAGACTGGGGGTTAGCTACATCTTTGCAACTGCTGAGGTCTCCCGAATGTTGTACCCATCCTTGGGGAAGCTGTTGCTGCCATTAATATCATTGTTGCCCTATTTTTCCTGTCAAAAAGAAACTGAAAACTAAATGTTTACTCCTCCTCAAATTTCCTTAAACAGGAGTAGTTGAATGGATATGGCTTAGTGTTTAATTCATCTGTTTTTTGGCAAACTAGAGAGGAACAGATCTTTTCCTGAAATGATTCAAGTTTCTGAATCTGGACAGAAAAATGAGACAGATATGGGGCTTCATCCCCAGTTTTCTGCATCAGACTCTGAGAACTCAGTTTCTCACTCTTTCTGTGGGAGGTTCTGTTTCTCTGAGACTACTTCCAGAATGTGCTAGTGTTTTCAGTGGGAGTACACTGAATTTTTTCTGTCCCTCAGAAAATGTAATGAGCTGTCGTAGAAGGAATTTCCAGAACTTCCACCAATTCCTCCAGTTCTGTCAGCTTTGGACTATGTATATGTCACTACCTGTAATTTTCCTTTTAGTCAGCCTGCTGCACATAAAAAGGCAAGACAGAATGTATAAAATTTCTCAGTATTTTGTGCACTGTTCTAAACCTAACCCAACAGCTATAGCATTAGTTAATCCTGCTGATGCTAAACATTTTAGTTAATTCTAATCTTTCACTTTCTGTTTCCAGTAAGGATTGGGAGTTTATTGGTAAGTAAGGAAAAAAAAAGCATATGGTTCTGTAACTTTGATTTTTTAGAATTTTGAATTGTCAGAGTCTTATGTTAATGTTTATTCTAATTGCGAACCTAAGAGGAACATTTTGTCTGCAGTTTCTTTAGAGGAAAAAATCTACTTTAAATAGTTTAGTTTTTTCCATTGTACAAGTCAGTTACTCCTTGTTTTACAGTATGTGTATGACTTGGTTAATACTACTTCCAGGGCTGTGTCCACTGGTACTGTTTGGAGTAGGTTTGCTTGGCTGCATTCTCAGAACTTTCCAGATGATGTGAAAAGAGATTTTAAATTATCCTTCGTTAGAGATTTAGTTTTTGGTTTAATTGTTGCAAAGGTGATCAAAAAGTGTGGTGAAAGGGGTAAGCTTCTTTTCCAAATTTTCTAAGGGATTCTATAACTCCCCATCCAATTATGACAAACAAAATGAACAGTCTCAACAAAATGCAGGTAAACAGAAATTTAAGAAGAAGCAATTGGGGGGTTCCATAAAGAATTCAGGAACCCTCAAAAACCAAGGACAGTCTAACAAGTTAGAATGACTGTTTAAGGGACCTTGTACTCCCTCCGACCCTGGCAGTCCCTTTTCCCTTCTAGAAATTCTTAATCTCCATTTATCCCTTGGCAACAGGTCGTTTCAGGCAAATGGGTCCTGAAGATCATTATCAGGGTTACAGATGACAGTGAAAGGAAATCCCTGCTTTTCAGGGGGTAATTCCTCATCCACTAGACCAGGCTCCTTTGTGTTTCCACCTGGCCTTCATCACATCTGTCAGTGAGTGATGGAACCAGTTCCTCCTCCCGAAGGTGGGAAAAATTATTCAAGTATGTTTTAGTGCCAAAAAAAGAAAATACTTGGAGACCAGTACTGGATATTTCTGTCCTAAACCTGTTTGATAGTGGCCAAGTCCAAAATGATGTCACTTCACAATTTACCTCTTCTTCCTCATTCAAGTTTCCTGGTAACACTAGGTTTAAAAGATGCTGATCCATCACATCCCTATTCATCTAGACTGCAAGCGTATTTTAAGGATTTGGGTTCATAGGTTCATAGATTAGTACTAGGCTAATTGCCCTTATGAGCCATTTTAAGCCTAGCCAGTTACCCCATGTGAGAATCAAACCCTGCACCTTGTGTCTGCAAGGTAAACACCTTAACCATTCTGCCATCCTCCCAAAGCTTTTGTTTGGCTAGATCAATTAACAGTTCTCTGCCTTAACCATTGGCCTGTCCACTGCACCAAGAGTCTTTGCAGTCTCTCTCTCTCTCTGTAATTATAACTCATTGCAAGCTACAGTTTATACACATTTTCTGTATTTAGACGACTTATCTTTGCAGAGTCTCTTTTCAGCGTTCTGGAATCTCTCACTTCATTGAGAAATCTCTTACACAAGCTGGGATTCCAAGAGAACATTCAGAAGACTTTTTTGACTCCTCCTCACAAGATTGTGCTCCCAGGATGATCGGGGGGGGGGGGGGGGTCTTCCAAAATTTGCTCCATCTATGGGGAGTTCCTCAAGTAGACTTATTTGCTTTTTCTCTGAGAAAAAAAACAGCTCGCAGAATTTTGCTGTAGGACCTCCATGCACAGCCTAGAAGACTGATATATTTTCTTTTTCTTCGGCAGGAATGTTCCTGTATGCTTTTCCACCCTTTCTACCGATATCTAGCATACTTTAGAAGATGCAGAAGTAATGTCCCAAGATCATTGTAGTGGCTCCCTACTGGCCCATGTGACAGTGGTTCAAATAGCAATTACCACAAGCTTCCTCAATGTCATTCAACTTCAGCTGACTGCGTGGATCATCTTAATTGCCTTTAGGCACATGCTTACTTAGGACAAGCAGCAGGTGGTAATAGAAGCAAGAAAACTTGCTACTAGAGAATTGTGTATTAGGAAATGGAAAATATTTTCTAGTTGGTGACAATATAATCAACACCCGTTCAGGGCAAGTTGTTTTCTGTTTTTACATTGTTTGTTTAAGATAGTATCCTATGACATTTTTTATTCTTTCATTAAGGTTCATATATCAACCATTTAAGCAAGTTTCCCCATGGATCCTTCTCTATTAAATGCATTTTCATGCTAAAATGTGTTTGAAAGAGGTTTTGTATAAGAGGCCTCCAAGAAAACTGGCAGCCCCCCTCCTTTGAATCTTAATTTTATGTTAGGGAAGCTCACATTTGTCCTGTTTGAATTAGCTGATCTGGCTGACTTGAAGTTCTTAACATGGAAAACAGTTTTACTGATTGCTTTGACCCCTGTAAGAAGCAATTATCAGTATGATGAACATAGTACAGTTGTGTAAATAAACTTACTATAACAGTACATGTTCTGGTAATCACTGTTGTAGTAGCCCCTCCCCAAATCCTCTTGTTTTTTTTGGTGTGTTTACACTAGTCATGGCTGAGCCTCCCTCTGTTTGTTGGCATGAAAGCTCTGAAGAGCTTGACATCCAATAACTGACTGACTTGGAAAGTGTAAGATGTCCCAAACCTTTGGAAGCTGTTTGGATATTCTATCTTGTGCAGGATATAACTCCTATAGCTGAGGCTACTGTAGCAGTAATCATTCAAACCTCTACTGCTGTGGTGAGCTTACTTACAGAGCTATACTCTCTTCAGTGTGGAAAAGGAAACTTAAAATTAGGCATTTTATTTTTTCTGTGTCTGCTAAGACAGATGAGGAGGATTGCCTAGGGTTTGCTATAGGTTTATTTAAAGCCTTTCAGTCATTGCATTCGGAGTCTTCTCTTCATTTAAGGATATTATATCCTCCTCTTTCAGATTCTGATTCCCAGTCTGAAAGATTGTACATTTCAAATTCCTATTCTACAGATTAATTACACATTCAAATTCGCTAAAGTTTTACTTCAGAAACATCACCTAAAAAGTTGCCTTTTTCTAATACTGTTACCATAATGAAGTAGGTCTTTCAGTGGAAACAACAATAGAGTCCCCGCAAGGATGTTGGTTTTTGGTACAGGTAGATTTGCCTCAACCTGCAGCTGTTGCATCTACTTTGCCATCCTTAGAGGATGCTTTCTTTGTGGACTGCAAGTTGCCTGAGAGTCAACCACCTCCTCTCCAGAAAAAACGATAACTTAAAAGTTAACCAGACTTACAAAATTCTTTTTTCAAACCATCTGTCAGAGTCTGCAGAAATGTCTGACAAAACTGTCTTCTCCAAACACCCTTATGGCAGTTAATTGTATTCCACCTGACAATAATGGGATAGCTTTTAATAGGCTTGGAAGAAAGTTTGCAATTTTTCCACCTTAACCTTCAGAACAGTACATTTTCAGGGTCACATGTCTAAAATGTTAATCATTCCCACTCTGTAGTAGCCTTTAGGCTGTGTAAGTTGTGTATTTGCCACAACACAACCAGCCAACTTCCAAAAGCTGTGGCTCTCTCCCACACCTTCACTCCATCTGCTGATTGGTCATCTGTGTGGAGGGAAATTTGCAGTCAAAGTGAAGATTCTTCGGTACTTTTTTGCCACCTTGTGATGAAGCAGCTCATAGGCTTCACGGTAGCAGCAGCCATCCCTCAGCTTTGTTTCCAGCAAATAGGTCCCCAGTGTGGAGCCCTTTCATGCAAAATATTGCCCTTTTAAGGAACCCTTGCTAATCTTTTAACAGGACTTTCTAGCAGCATTCCACTTTAGGAAACCCAGTAGCTTCTAATACCACAAGTTTCCTGTCAAACACTGCTGTTTTTTTCTGCTTTAAGTTGTTTTGGGGTGGGGGGGGGGGTGAGAAAATGTTCTGATTGCGTAAATATTTTTTATTTTATTGGAAGGCTTAGTGCCAGGAGTCATTATGGGAATTATTTGTGCTTGTGTGACATCTCCAGTCTGGGCCAGTAATCAAGGAGCCTGAATCCACACCACAGAGACTGGAGAGGGACGTTCACTTGGAACAAAAATGGATACACTCGGTATTTCCAGATGCAGACCTCTCTGCATTAAGCACAGTTTTCGTTAAGAGCACATAGGGAACACACTCAGCCTTGGGTCTGGGTTTTTCTGTCTCCCCCAGGTTCCCAGTAAGGCTCCCCACTGACACAGCTTTAGAGTGGAGTCCTTAGCTGAGGTTCCAAGCCAAGTTCTCCAGCACCTTCTGGGAAACCCATGCCTTGTGTCCCTACTTCAAGCAGCTCACACACACGCACACACACACACTACACTTTCAGATTTGATTTACACACACACCTGGGAAAGGATGGCACATATTACACGCTGTACCAGTTTTGCCAAGACTATAAGGTAGATTCACTGCCACCAGTCAGTTGCTGTAAGATTCTTAAAAGGATATCCAATTATACTGAGTGAAGTTAATATTAATACAAATGGTAATGTTGACCAAACAGCAAGGCTTTCAGGGTTTACTAGAGTTATCACCAAGTAAATGCAAGTACTCTCAGGGGTTAAAATATTTCTCTAAAAGGATCTGCCCCAATGAAAAATTTGAATATATTTAATAATTAATAAAAGGAAATAAAAATATTAAATATCTATTCACATTAAACACCAGAGTTTGTCACAGGAAATATTAAAGGTAAAACCAATGGAAAGTTTCACACAGTTATAGAAAAACATATTTAGCTAGTCTCGCTATCTATTCTGGATTGACTAAAAGAATTACTGTTCCTACTTACTGAATAGAGCAAGGCAAGATGGATGAGTGGTCCTAGTTGTCAGTTCCAAGACAGAATGCAGAATGGTGCTGAGACTTCAGTCTTCTCTATTATTAAAACATTATTTCTGTACAGAGTGACATAACATACATCTGGTCATCTGATAGTATTTCCTTCACTATCTCCATCACTAAAAAGCTATACCTGGGTTTAGCACTTATGTGCTACAATACACACAGAGCATTGCTCAGATGTGGTGCAGCTGCTGGAAGTCATAAAACCATTCCACTCTTCCTACAGGAGCTATAACATATTCTCTAGCACAGACATTGCATCTGTCTCTCCATTCAAAACTGTGGGATAACAGCTTTATGGCTTAACCCATAAAGTCATTTAATTTCAAGAAAATTTTTCAAAGTCAGGTGTATTAACCTTTTCTCTCCTAGTATATGCTGTTACAATAAAGATATTTAATTCAGTTACAAAAATACATGCACATTTCTTTTCCTTCCAGCAGGGTGCACTGTTGATACATTTTAACACATGCAAACCTCACAAAAAACCTTTTCAGCGCAAGCATCTGTACAAATGAGACATAATTGTTTACAAAATTCCAGCTAGCTGTGCTGGCATAAGTTATACCTCCACTGCCCTATTACTCCTGGTATGGCTGGCAGTACATCTCATCGTCACAGCTTGTATTCACTGTATGACAACTTACCTGCCATTTTCCCCTGACTCAGTTTTGAAATAGAGTTTATGCAATTACTGTGTTTTGAGGGGCTGAGTTTGCTACTTTATGTATTACTGTGTTTTGAAGGACTGTGTATCTTCTTATTTCGGCTTCTCCCGTTAGGGGTCGCCACAGCGTATCATCTGTTTTCCATTTCTTCCTGTCCTCTCCATTTTGCTCTGTCATAGCCAACCCACCTACGTGTCCTCTCTCACCACATCCATGAACCTTATCTTAGGCCTTTCTCTTTTCCTGTTGGCAGCTTCATCCTTAGCATCTTTTTCCCAATATACTCTGCATTCCTCCTCAGCACATGTCCAAACCTTCCAACCTGGGCTGACTAATATACTTATTCTTAATCCTGTCCACCCTCATCACACCCAGTGTAAATCTTAACATCTTTAACTCTGCCACATCCAGTTCTGACTCCTGCCTTTTTGTCAATGCCACCGTCTCCAAACAGTATAACATAGCTGGTCTCACTACCCTCTTGTAGACCTTCCCTTTCACTCTTACTGGTACTAGTTTGTCACAAATCACTCCTGACACACTATTCTCCACCCACTCCATCCTGCCTGTATTCTGTTCTTCACCTCTCTTCCACACTCACCATTACTCTGAACTGTTTATCCCGAGTATTTAAAATCATCCACCTTCACCACCTCTACTCCCTGCATGCTCACCATTCCTGTATCCTCCCTCTCATTCACACACACATATTCTGTCTTAGTCCTGCTGACCTTCATTCCACTTCTCTCTAGAGCATATCTCCAAAACCTGGGCTGACCCTCTAATATACTTATTCCTAATCTTGTCCACCGTTGTCACACCCAGTGCAAATCTTAACATCTTTAACTCTGTCATATCCAGCTCTGACTCCTGCCTTTTGAAGGACTGTGTATGTGAGTATAAATTACTGCCTGCTTGCACTTTGACAACTTTACCATCCAACCAACTAGTTATAGTGAACCTTACCACATTCAAAGCCTTTACTTTGATCACAACATAGATACTTGCCCCATTACAGTTGGATGTAATAAGAAAAATTGGATTACCAAAAAGCCCTTTCCAACTCTGCAAGCTCTGTTAATACCTCAGTCGATGGCTGGTGACTTTGCAGTGGCCATTTTTAGTCCTTTCAGCCCTCATGAACCACAAGTCAGTGATGTCCTCCAACTATTCGTGTCCTATCTGGGCATGGGATAGCCATCTCTTCTGGGTCAAAAAGACACAGAGATGCTGCTTGATGTAGCTGAGGAAAAAGACGTCTCGATGGAGAGCAAGTACCTTCTCCAAATCCATCTTCAGATACAGCTGTAAAGAAAAAGTTACATTCATCCAAAGACTTGTTAGCTGTTAGATGTTTTTCTTGCCTTAGCTAGGAAGTTAACTAGTGCTGTTAATCCTGGTGCTCAGAAATGATTACCTCAAATGACATCAGCAGAGACATTCCTGAGGAGGATACGTCTGAGGATTCTGACATAGATAGGAACAGGGCTTCTTCAGTAGTTTCCCAAGCCCATATCTCTGATTCAGATAAACTTGGTTCTCACAACCTTCTTTAGAGGCATGTTCCTTTTTCATTAGATGGTAACCAGGATGAGTAAGGTGTTTTATGGGAGCGCTTGAATGTTCCCCCTTAATTAAGTAGATATGCTTCATTCCACTCCCATACCTCCTATTGTGCTGTCTGTTGAAGTATTTAATGCTGCTTGTGACATTCCCGATTCACCACCTTCAGTTCCTAAAAAAGTGGATGGATTTTACAAAATTTCTCAAACTGGCAAACATTTGTTTTCCCACCTCAGGTCTTACCCTTCGGAGGTTTTGATATTTGCTAGCTGAGAGCAGACTCTTGATGTCCTCCAATCCTTCCTCTGTGGACAAAGAAGTAAAGGTATTAATTGGATAGATTTCATAAGAGAAAATGTTCTTCCACTTTGGCATATAGAATTTTTTACTATCAGACTCCTGTTGAAGTTTGTTCTTTTTTTGTGCAAACAGTGTGAACATTTTCTACTGTAGGTCCCCCTGAAGGTAGTGCCTATCTGAATTCCACTGTAACATTTCTCAAGTATCAAACATGCCTTGAGTATATGATCGTGCAAATATACAGAAATGAGATATTCCGGAGTACGTAATCAAAAGTTTACTGATGCGGTAAAGTGCAAAAGTTTAAATTTGGCTGTAGACAAGGAGGTTTTGTTTAACCCATCTGCTGCTCAGGTGTACAAGCAATTTGATGAGAGAGGGAAATTAGTACAGGTAGTTTACAAGATTTTTCACCCCCCCCCCTTACAAATCTCCGGAATCCTCTTTTCCATCCAAGTAGCCAAACAAATAATCCGTGCCTCCTCAAGCTATACAGGGAACCGTAAACAGATGGCAGGAGGGAAACATCAAGAAACAGGTCCATTTTCCAAAAAAGGGACAGTGTAATGTTTCAGAATGACTGTCATTATTCTTCCCCACATTCCACCCCTCCTACCCATCTCTCAAAATCAGTCCCGCAGAATGGCTGTGTACATTTTTCTTTGACAGCGCATTGCTTCAGTCTTTTGAGTGTTAAAAGTGGTTCAGAAGGGATATAACTGGCACTGTACCAGCTTTCAGGGAGTTTCTCCCCATCCTTCATACCAAACAAATCATTTTCAGGTTCTACTCTTATTCTTTGTAGGAGCCGTAGATCTGATGCAATTAAATCAAATTTGCAAAGGCTTCTATTCCAGAATATTTCTGGTACTGAAGAACGACTCTTACTGGAGTCCAGTTGTTGATCTTTCCTTTCTAAATCTGTATGTGAAAGTTCCAAAATTCAAAATGTTGACCCTTCATAATCTGTTACTTCTCATTCCCCAAGAAAATTTCATGGTAATATCTGATCTAAAAGATGCATGCCATCACATTGTCCTACCTAAAGGCTTCAGTAAATTACTCAGATTTTGTGTGGTCACATTATTAGTTCTCTGCGTTACCCTTTGTGTTAATTTCTGCTCCAAGGGTGTTTACAAAGTGTCTAACTCCAATCATAGCTTATTGCAGACTGAATGGCATTTACATATTTCTTTATTTAGACAACTTATTCCTCATCTTTGCAAAATCTTTTCCCAGATGTAAGGAGTCATAGTGGGTTTCTTCTCTTCTGGCCAATCTGGTGTTCCAGCTAAATGTTAAGAAATCATCTGTGACATCATTGTATAGTGTTGTCTTTCTAGGTTGTCTCATGGACATCTTGCAGCAAAAGGCTTTTTTGACAAAGGGGATGGATTTTTTATCTGAAAACTTTCCTGAGCTTCTTGAATTAGTTTCAGACTTCAGCCAGAGAATATGTCTGGATACTGTAGTTCGTAGCTTGTATGCTTTTCATGATTCCTTTTGCTGGGTTGCACATAAGAAAGATTCAGTGGTTTCCTAACAAAAAATAAAATGCGTGGACCCAGTGTTTGGCATCCTCCTGGAATTTCAAATGCCAGTATTGGGCTTTGCAAAAAAAAAAAATTGCACTGGCGAAGACTACTTTTATTAGTAAAATCCAGGTCTCCCCTTTACTCCTCTATCGCTAAGACAATCTGTAACTGTAGATGCTTCAGATTTCACTTGGGGGATAGTTTATTTGACGGTAAAGGTGAAAGACCTGTGGAACATCACAGACAGACAAAAGCACATCACTGTCAGAGTTATGGGCTGCAATCCTTGCCTTAAAATTTTGTATTTGTCTGTGTGTCTGTGGTCCCCTGAACCTCTTCAGTGATTACAGACAACACCACAGTGATGTGATACATAAGCAAGGAGGCACCAGGATATACCCTGTGCACAGGTTGGCTGTGATAGCTTGGGAGGTAGCCCTTCAGCACTCTTTAAACCTCAAAGCATCTTGCATTCTGTCAGAGCAAAACATAGTGGCAGACAAACTGAGCAAGACCAAGGTAGATCCTCATGACTTGAAATTGAACAAGGGGATCTTATAGGAATTGACTTGGTTGTGGCAAACACCTCAAGTAGATCTGTTTGCCTCTGTTCAAAACAGACAGGTGAACAAATTCTGCTTTAGAACTTCTTGTAAACAAGCCTGGAGGACAGATGCTTTTTCTTTCCTATGATTGGGAATGTTCTTTTATGCCTTTCTACTGATAAATCAAAGTAATTCTGTAGATTTCAGAAGGGACTGCCCAAAGTTCACTGTGTTGAGCCTTTTTGGTCCAGGCAACATTGGTTTTCCCTTATGCATTTGGCTAAGGCCATTTACCACAAGCATCTTTCACAAACTGGACCTACTCACACAAGACTGGGACTTTGATGCATCCCATTCTCAAAGATCTTCAACTAACTGCCTAGATGATTCAATTCTAATTTCTTTTTGGTACCTCTTATCAGAGGACTGGCAAAAGATACTAAAGGATGCAGTAAACCTGCTACTAGGAAGTCTTGTATTGGCATTGGGAAAAGTTTTTCTAGTTTGTGCTTAGCCAACAGCCAGGGCCCTGTTAGGACTTGTGTAGTAGTAGTGATCAAATATTTGTAGGAGTTGCTATCCTCTGGCCTCTTGTACTCCTCTACCAAAGTACATCTTGCAGCCATTTCAACAGGTAGCAGCATAGATCCTCCACTTTCTTTTATGTTTTGGTGAAAGTTTCTTACCGGAGATCTAAACTTCAGTTCTCTTCATAAACATGGTGCTCATTCCTGGTATCTTAACTTTGTGCTGGAAGAGTTAACCATATCTCTATCTGAACCTGCTATTTAAGGCAAATTTAGGGTTTGTTACATTAAAGCTCTTCTCATTACTCTGACCTCAACAAGAAAACCATCTGAGCTGCAAACACGTCTGGTGAGTGAACCGTATCTGGTCCTCTGTAGAGATAGTCTCATTAAGAAGAAATGCCTTATTCATGCCCAGGGATGTTTCAGAGTTTACTTTGAATCAAGCCATTGAAATCCCAGTGTTCTTTCCAAACCTTCAGAGTCGTGGGGAGATGACTCCTATATACTCTAGATGTGCTTAGGCAGTTCAGGTACTAGCTTGACAGAAATAATTCCTTTAGAAAATCTGATCAGCTATTTTTTTTTTCTTGTGTTGAGACAAAGAAAGGACAACCTGTATCAGAACAGACTATTTACATATGGTTGTCCTCTACTATTGCCTTTTGTTCTCGCCATAATAGACCATTTCCATTCAGCAGAAAGGCTGATTGTACTGGAGCCTTTCGTCTTCGATAGCATATTGGAAAGCAGTGGACTCAAAGTAGTCTGGAGGCAGCTACATTGCCTGCTGTACATAATTTTACTAAGTATTACAACCTGGATTCTTTTTCTAGATCCAGGACAGGCTTTGCTAGGACCATTCTCCATGGGCTTGTGGATCCATATCCTTCCTCCTCCAAGGTTGTATAGGCTTTGGTAATCAGTCTATGTAGCCTAAAGGCCCCTGCAGTGGAACTGATGAATATAGTACATTTATGTAAGTTGCACTTACTGATACCAGTAGATGTTAGAATTTTGCACTGCTACAGTAGTCATAATCATGCTCCATTCCCACTTTTCTTGTATGTATATATCTATATATATATATATCTATATCTATATATATATATATATATATCTATATATATATATATATATATATATCTATATATACATATATATATATATATATTTATCGTTATTTGTTGGGATCAAATTTATTGGTTTAGATGTTTTAATGGTGCAAGATGAGTGCACGCCTTATCTTTTGGACAAAAACGTCCTGAAGAAATCTTCACTCTGACTGCTAATTTCCCACCACAGGGCTGACTGATCAGCAGTCATTGAAGGTGTGGAAGGGAGCCAGAGCTTTTGGAAGCTGGCTCTTAGTGGTTGTCCTGGGCAGGACACAACACTAATAGCCTTGAAGGCTGTTACAACAGTGAGAAATTTGAACATCTACTCTTATGGATGAGTACAATTTACAAAACTGTTTAATGTCTGGCCTTCCTTCAGATATTAAGTTCTCTCTAACTTCATTAGTTTTTTTGTGTTTGAGGTAAACAAACACTAAAATGTTCTTATGACACTGCTTGTGTTGTCTAGAGCAGCTGCCACTGGGTCAATTATGAGAAGATTTGCCTTGCTTCATTCTCAGAATTTACAAGAAAATGTGAAAGCTGAGCTCCTGAATGCTTTCCTGGATAAAGAGGTATTGTCTGGCTCATCCTCTGCTGATGCCCTCAAAAAAACTTGATGAAAGATATGTTAATTCAATGGGGTTACCCAGATTTTTCATCTATCTATATCAAAATGTAATAGAATGTATTTTTCCAGTTTAGTATAGTTTTATAAGAAGCAGAATAAGCAATCACAGCATAGTACAGTGAGGTGACCTCAGAAAGCAATGGCAGGGAGGTTAAAAAAAAAAAAAATTAGCATCCTCATAAAACCAGGGGCAGTCTATAAAAAAAAATTGACTATATGCCGCATCTTGTTTTTCCCCCTCATCACCCTGTAAGCCCTGTAGAAATATCATAGTCTAGGTCTTCACTTTTCCCTGTGTCACTAGATAATTCAGACATGGGGTCAGAGGATCATTCAAAAAGATTACAACTGGCTGTGGGATTCTCTTCCCCCTTTCCAAGTGATCCCTCTTCACCAGCCAATCAAACCCCTTGATCTGATGATGTCCTTTTAGTTCTTCCTCACTTATGGGTTGTGTGTCCGATCCTCAGATCCGACTCTGATGCATATTTCAGACTTCCGATCCAGCTCTTGAGCTCCTTCCCTCTACCTGTAATTCCCCACTCCATCCCTATTGCCTCAAATCTCATTTGCTCCCGTAGCAAACAGACACAGGTTCCATTCTCGAGTGCATTCATTGGTATTGAGAGTTTCTTTATTCTCTATTGAGAAATTAGGCTGGTTTTCTCTCACCTTTTTGCCATACATTTTTAAAGTACTCTGTTTCTCTACCATTGCTGGTAGCATTTCTCTCTATTAACTTCCTTTTCTGAGTAGTCTTTTCTACCATAGTTGGTAGTGTCTTTTCTTTTCTACCATAGTTGGTAGTGTCTTCTACCATAGTTGGTATTGTCTTTTCTTTTCTACCATAGTTGGTAGAGCCTTTTCTTTTCTTTGCTTTTCAAATAAAAAAATCTTGCTTGACCTATTGATTTCTTCTCATTTCCCCCTGTATCTACAGTATGTCAGACAAACCCACATATTTTAAAAATACACTTCCTGTGGACATAAGATCCCAAATTCGGATGCTCACAAAGAGTGTTTTTATTGCCTCAGAACTGGGCACTGGACACATTGTGCAGTATATGCGCCAGGTTTAATCTAAGAGCCCTGGCAGACAGAAAATATAAACTAGGGGGTCTTCTTCCCTCTTCCACTCCAGGGGCTCAATCCCCCTCCAAACATAGTAAGTCTGCTCCTTTGGAGCATCAAAAGTGTTCTTCCTCAAAGTCCCCCAGGTCTTTGAACTGCCGAAAAAGACTTGGAAAAGCTTGGATCCAACCCCTCTGGATCCGAAGACATTTCAACTTATGGATCCGAAGGCTTTAGTTACTATATTTCTCATGATCAGTCCAACAGCTCCCCCATCAGATCTGAAGCCGGGTACCCCAAATATATTCTACCCGGCCTGCTCCGCTTCTCCATACACCACAGAAGCATTCTAGGCCCTCTTCCTCTAGGTCCTCCAGAAGCTTTGTTGGAAGCAGATGTGGATAGGATGATGCAAAGGTTTCTCAGAGCACGGATCCAAATCTTGCAAGCTGCATCCACTATTGGATCTACGAGTATGCCTGCAACATCTAAGACTATTATTTCTCCTCCTCCGAGCTGTCCAGCAGTTTTGGAGCCCAAGGATCCAAGATCCCCTAAGAGGCTCTGCTTCAGGTCTGAGGAAAGTTTTTCTTCACTCTATTTCCCTGACTGGTTCTACCCTGGTACCATCAGATCAGAATGGGTCTCTGAGCTGAAGTGTCTGATCTAAGGGGTAGGTTTGGCTTCATTTTGTCAGATCCATCCCTTCCCCTTGGAGTTTCAACCCTAAACAGTTTGGATCCAGTTCTCCCCTCGAGACTTGGATCCGGGGAAGGGGGTGGCCCAGACCTATCTTCTTCAGAAGCTTTGGCTCCAAGAGGATGAGTAGGGGTTTCTTCTGGGCCCTCTGCCTTCGAGGTGGTGGAAAGGGCTTTTCCTCTCCAGAGGGAACAATCTTCTCATTTTTTGGATCCTACCCCCTTACTCTCTTTGGGTCCAGGCTCTGAGACACAGACCTGTTCCACAGGGGCCGCCAGTTCCAAGGAGTCTCCAGCCATTTCCAGTAGAAGAACTTCTCCTCTCTTCCGAAACCTCTCCAGAACATCCCATGGAAGAGATGCCCTGGATGAGGACATGCAAGAGGAGACGCATAGACTTCCCCATGGAGTTTCTCACAGAAGACACTGATTTTGATGGAAAGGGATCTTCAAGATCACCACCAAATGGCATATCATTTGGAGTTATTCTAGAGATCCTGAAGCAGAAGGCTGGTTGGTCATCTCAAACCCCCCTCTCCTGAAGAATCAGTGTTCTTAGAAGCATTTGGTTCTGGCCTGTCTTTGGGTAAACACCCCCCTGGTGTCTGAACCTCTTGATCTGGTTTCCTGCCAGACATGGAAGGAGACTGATACTGTTGAGCCCTTCTCTAAGTGCCCTGACAAGTTTTTGGTCCCACACGCAGGCGGACCCCACTGGAGCAAAGGAGTCCTGGTTGATGCTGTTGTGGTGGTGGCAGCCAGTACGAAAGAGCTAGCAGAACAGAACTCTTCTGTCCATCCGCCTAATAGGGAGTTCAGAACATTGAACAGATTTGGAAAGCGAGTGTTTGACTCTGCTACTGTTGCTCTGAGGTCACTTAATTATTTGGCACACTTTACTAGGCTTCAGAGAGATTTGACTAAAGAACTGTCAAATACTCGGAGCCTATGTCTGCTGAGGATTTCAAAAGGGCTTCCTCTCAACTGGCCACTCTCTTACCTATTTTAAATGCTTTGATGAGGTTAATCTCTCACACAGCTGATGGGACCCCAAGAGCAGTTTATTCATACATTGTCATAAGGAGACATTCCTGGATGCGGCTGTGCAACTTTGAGGAGCCTTTTAAGACGTCCTTTGTCAATGCTCCTTTTGATAGCACTTCCTTGTTTGGGCCCTTGTTTGGGCCATCAGTGAGAGAGACTCTTACCAGCAGCAAACAAGAAGGAAAGAACCTGTCTGCTTTGAGGATTAAGTTTTCAATGCCTCAGTGGACCTCCTGTAGGAACCAGAGAGGTGGTATGAAAATGTTCCATAAATCTCAAGGACCTTTCCAGGACTGGAGGAAATTTTAATGGTAGACATTGCTCTAGAGTCAGAGGCCGCCCTAGAACCAGGGCTTTAAAGATTCATTTTCAGGCAGGCCATGTCAGCACTCCTGAAGTGCTGCTTGACCAAGTCTGGAGGCAGTTGGGAGTCATTTCTCTTTGCACCTAGACATCTGGACAAACATTACAAAAGATTTATGGGTGCTAAGAGTAATATCCAGGGGCTACTACATACCATTTTCCCTTCCACATTGTCAAAGGAAGAAACTTCCTGATGTTCCACCCAATCAGTGGAAGGCTGCAGTACAAGAAATACAAAAGTTGCTAGAAAAAAAAGCCGTCCAGAGGGTCCCACCCAACCAGGTAGGATTCAGAACTTTATTTGCACTTCTTTTTAATGCTGAAGAAAACAGAGGACCTCAGACCCATTTTTGATCTAAGCAAATAGAACTAGCATGTAAAGAGAGTGAAGTTCAGCATGGTCATGGTTCAGTCCGTACTGCTCTTTTTGCACAGTGATGATTGGATGTGCTCTGTAAATCTTCAGTATGTGTACTATCTTATCAAAATGGACAGATGATCCAGACAGCATCTGTTTTCAGCTGGGGGCCAGTCATCATCAATTCAGAGCTCTGCCCAAAGGTGTTTACCTAATATGGCAGTAGTCACAGCTCCCTTTAGTGTGAAGGGATTCCAGATGTTTCCATATCTGGACAACTGGCTCCATACTGCTCCTTCCTAGCATCAATTACAACATGCCAGGGACTGTTTGCTCCAGGTTTGCAACTCTTTGGGCATTACAATAAATCTTGCCAAATCAAAAATTCCACCATTTCAGAGCCTGGCGTTCATCGGAACAATGTTGGACAGAACAACACAGATAGCATCTTTACCCCTCCACTGAGTTACTTCAATCAGAAACTGGGTTCAAGCTGTCCTTTTATCATCCATCTCCTTCAGCAAGATTACTACTACAAGCACTTGGGTTGATGTCAGCTGCCACAGTACTACTCCCTCTTGCATGATTCTTTATATACATGTGTTTACTGGGAAAGTCTGACTGGACACAGGTCCATTTTCAGCGGAGGCCCGGGGAGAAAAGCTCCACATTACAATACATTACATGAGAGTAAAAAGTAGAACATACGTACATATGGCATATATACACATCAGGACAACATATTGGGGATTAACAAATATACATATAGCATATATACACACAACAGGACATCATGGTAGTGATTAACATTTCTTACAGTAGACGATCAGAGGTACATTTTTTTCTTTTGCAGGTATAAATTTTGTAAGGTAAATGTCTATGGGTTTGGAAGCTTTCAGGGGAGAAACTGTTTATATATAGCTGTACCCTGACAAATTCTCTTGGTATGGATTAGCCTGGTGAGTGGCATGAGCATAGCCAGTTACTTTGTGGGTTTTCAGGAGTTTTTTGAATTGACTAAAGGAGGTGGTGGAAGTTATTTGGCTTGGTAGTGTGTTCCAGGTTTTGGAAATGGTGTTGGCAAAGAGGGACTTACCAGCTTCGTTTTTATGTCTGATGACAGTTATGAGGTTCTGGTGGCTAGACCTTAAGGGTCTAGAGGGAATGTGGGGCTGAATTAGGTACTGAAGTGCTGGAGTTCTCAGGAAGGTAGTAGAGTTTGTGCGCTGTTAGAGAGTTGATTGAGTAGAAGTATATGAGGCAACTCAAGCCATTTGAGTTGCTTAAGGGATAGACAGTGGTGGGAACTATATAGGGCTTCAGTAGCAAACTTGGCAATCTTGTTGTAGCATGATTCCATTTTATTTAGATCAGTTTGGCAAAGATTGGTCAAGATGGGAGAGGCATAGAGGAGGGTTGATAGAAGATGAGTCCTTGCGATGGTTACTTTGGTGCATTTTGTCATAAACTTGTTTGTTCCTGTAGAGGAGACCAAGTTTTTTATTAACTTTCTTAATGGTTTGTGCTATGTGGATGTCAAACCTCAGGTTGTCTCTTTCTACGCCTAGCAGTTCAGTGTGTGTGGTTGGACTGATTTGAATGTTTTGTTTGGAGCTAATGGTGAAATTATTTAGGGCAGGAGCACTCCCAGGACTGAAAAGAGTTAGTTTTTTTTTTTTTTGGGATTAAGAAGTAGTTTGATGTTAGTGAACCAAGTTTTGGCTAGGGTGAAGTTATTTTGGATAAGGGTTTGCAGTTAACTAAGGATAAGGGCAGCACATATGAGGGTAGTGTCATCTGCATATTGTACTATTGAGACAGTGGGAGAGGATGAAGAGATCTGATTTGTAAATAGAGAGAGCAGCAATGGGCCAAGGATGGATCCTTGAGGGACTCCTATGATTACTGGTAAGAGGGAGGGACAATTGATCCTGCTATAGGACTGCTTGTTGATGGGCAGATAAGTAGCTGTTCAACCATGATATAAAGGAGGGACTTATATTTAGGGTGGATAGGGCATCAAGAAGCAGACTGTGGTTTACCATGTGAAAGGCTTTTGATAGGTCTAAGAATATGGAAGAAACAAATAGACCCTTGTTTCTGTGGTGGTTAACTATATTAGTGAATGATAGTGCTGTTGTGGTGCTATGGGAAGGTCTAAAGCCATGCTGGAATATGGAGAGTAGGTTGGTATTCTGGAGGTACTGTATTAGTTGAGTATGAACAACTCTCTCTAATATTTTGGATAAAGGTGATAGGATTGCTATTGGGTGATGGTTGGTGAGCTCTAAGGAGTTGCCTCCTTTGTGCAGTGGAATTATATATGATGTTTTCCATGAGGTGGGGACTTTGCATTCTGAGAGATCTGTTTATGAGAATAGAGACAGGGTAGGCTATAGCTTCAGCTGAGATCCGAAGGAAGTCTGCTGGCAGCTTATCAGGTGCTAAAGTGGTTGGTTTAGGTTTACTTATTGATTTGGTGGATACAGAGTGGAGGTGAAAATTGGGGCTATTTTGTATATTGGGGTGGGTTGGGGGTAGTTATTGGTGTGGGGCTGCTAGTACTAATTTGGGCATTGGCAAGGGTCTGGACTGTTTTGGTAAAGAATTTCTTAAACTGAGTAGGAATGTTTTCATGGTTATTTGGAAGCACAGGGGTTGGAGTTGTGGACTTTCCTGGATGCAGTATACTATTTATTGAGGCCCAGAATTTGTGGGTTGTGAGCCTAATTTTCTTGCATGCTTGTATAGTAGCTGAATTTGTCTAGTTTGATTAGTTTTTTGGCTTTTTTACGGAGCTCTACATAGTTTTGTCTGAAGTAGTGGTTTTGTTTTTCTGATATTGAATCCAGGCCTTGTCCCTTTCTTTCGTTATAGTTTTAGTATCTTTTGTTAGCCATGGGGCATAGTTAGTTTTTATTCTAATGGTTCTAGGGGGTGCATGATGGTTTAAGATTTTTATGAAGGTTGTGTTAAAATACTTGATGGCATTGTCTAGAGGTAGATGTTTAGGGGGGTCCAGTTACAGCTTTTTAGACTATTGATGAGATCAGTAGCTATAAAGGTTTTTTTTTGTTTCTAACTACTCTGAGGATTGGTTGGTTGGTTTGGGATCTGTTCCTAATTAGGTAGGTTGGATGATGGTCACTTGCGGTATCTGGTAGACAACCAGATTGCTGTGCAAGAGCGGGGTCAGATACCAGGATCCAATCTAAGATGAACAGGTGTTTGGAAGTTTTGTCAGTTCGAGTGGGGGTGGTTATAGTTTGGGTAAACCTGTGGGCGTTTATGAAGGCAGATGGGTTATGGCTGGAGCAGTGAAGCCAGTCAATATTGAAGTCTCCTAATAGTATGGTTTCATGTGGAAGGGAGTTGGAGGTCCAATTAAGCAGGCTTTCCATTACAGTGATGTTATTGCCTGGTGGTATATAGCCACCTGCAATAATTATATGTTTGTTGGAACTTATTTTTAATTTGGCAAGGATTAGTTTTACATCTTTGAATTCATGGGTATTGTAATCTAGTTGTTCTAAGGCAAGATGATTTTTAAATAATATTGCAACACCTCCACCCTTTTTCTCTGATCTCTCTATTTGGATAATGTTGTAACCCAGGGCAGTGATCTCATTATTGTGATGTTGTGGTTTGAGCCATGTTTCAGTTAACACAGCGATATCTGGTTCGTATAGAGCTAGTAGGGCATGAAGGTCATGAATTTTGTTAAGTATACTTCTTACATTAATGTTTAAGAAGAGGAGAGCTGAGGTAGGTCTGTGGTGTAGGGGATTTAGCTGATAGTTTAGGCTGATTGATGTTTTGGGTACTGGATTGGGATGTATATCACCACTGCAAGCGAGTTTTTGGAGTAGGTGTAGATAGTTTGGTCAATTTGTGAATTATTTTAGTTTGTCTTTGAGAAAAGAGGGGGTTAGTTTTGATTTTCATTTTAATGTGCGAGTAAGAGAAGGGTAGGGGGAGGTAATGTCACATGGTGATATAGGGAAGTTTTTTAGTTTGGTGGTGTTGGCTGTTGAATCAGTTTGCCAAGGGGATGGTGTGTGGTTATGAAGCTGAGTGTGGTAGTAGGACAGGATGGAAAGTAGGAGTAGGTGAAGATTATTAATAGGTAGGAATGATGTTTTTAGTAGTTGGGTTAGATATGTGTAACCCATGTTATCTAGTTTCAGAAAGAATGTGTTACATGCAAGGGTACTACCTATGAATGACTGAGATTGGTGTTGTATTAAAGGTGCAGTGTTAAGTGTATGTGGGAGTTTGTTGTTAAGAGAGGTAAGAGATTTGAAGTGATAGGTGGAAGAGAGTGTAAGACTTGCTAATGGGAGTTGTCTGAAGCTACAAGTTGAAGTGATGTTATGGACTTAGGAGCTAAATAAGCATCAGGTAATGTTGGATATACGGCTACAGAAAAGTGATGGAGAGTATGGCCAGTGCAAGAGCTATTGTTTTGTGTTGGGGAGCTGCAGTATGGGCAGGAAGTATTGGTCAGGTAATTGGTAACCTCAAGTTAATAGAGGGTAGCAGAGATAGTGAGTTAGTAAATATGGGGGGATATTTGCTTCTTTATCTATAATGATGTTCTTGGCTATGGATAAGGTGAATGGGAATTGTATATTGTCAATTTATTTGTACTATGTTCAGATGTGCTGGTCCTGCAGTGAATTCTAGCTGTAAAGTGGTCCATTCTGTATCAGCTCTTGTCCTTTCAAGTAAAATTCACCATGATTTGCAAAACTACATTTGCTGGTGGATACAAGCTGATTACCTTTTTCTGGGCAGACTGCTTGTTCTACTGAACCCAGTAGCCACAGTGACCACGGACGCTTCTCAACTGGGGTGAGGGTGGGGTTATTTCTTGGTAAGAACTGTCCAAGACATGTGGTCTTCCCAAGAGACCAACTTGCATATCCATGGCCTAGAGATAAGAGCAGTCCTTTTCGCTTTGCAGACATTTCAAGATGCTTTTCCCTTGTGGACTGTTGCAGTTCAGACTGACATGTCTGTAGTCTGGTACATCAACAAGCAAAGAGGCATTCTATCTTATCCCTTTGCAGAGAAGGCATGAAGGTTTGGGAATGGGCAATCTCATCAAACTACTTTCTAATTGCAACTTGCACTCCAGGGAAAACCAGCGTGCTTGAGGACAAACTAAGCAGCAACATTTTGATACCTCACGAGTGGTCTCTCATTCAGTCGGTAGCGAATATGATCTTCAGGCATTGGGGCGAACCTTTTTACAACCTCTTTGCAAACCTTCTCAACAAGTGCAGCAAGTACTTCACTCTGATCCTCCCTCAGGGGGAGTCACTGAGAGATGATGTTCTTTATGCTTGACCCTTGAGTCTCCTTTATGCTTCTACTCATCTTCCTCCGATTCCAAGCTTTTGCAGAAGGCAATCCGGCTGAAGAGCTCAGTAATCTTCATTGCCCCCTTCTGGACTCTGCAAGTATGGTTCCACTTTCTACAGTCTTCTCTTCATTATCCTCCATGGAAACTGGAGCCTACTCAGGATCTCCTCTCACCTGTTGTGAATTCAGCACCCCAACATTCAGGTATTCAAGCTGACCACATGGTTTCTCCACTTACAGTAATACTTAGTCCAGGCTCACTCTTCCAGTTTGTGACATTATTTTGGCTTCTCAGAAGGATTCTAACAAAAAAAAAAAGTTTATAAAATTAAATGGAAAAGATTATTTATTTGGGCGTCAGATCAGTTTTTTTCTGTACCAGTTTCAGCTATTAATTTTTTGACGACTCTTTTCAAAGAGGAGCCTAGTTTCTCTACAGTTATACTTCAGTTGGCAGCAGTTTCAAATTCCCACACAGGGAATAAGTCCCTTCCTTTGGCTTCATCTAGGTTGTGTAAGGCCTTTATGAAAAGCATTTTTCTTCTGAGACCTCTGATAAAGGATCCCTCACCACCTTGGGATCTTGCCGAGGTACTTGAAGGTTTAACACAAAAAAACCCTTTGAACCATCAGATAAATCGGACCTAAAATTTCCGTAATGGAAAATGGTTTTCTTGGTAGCTGTTACTTCAGCAAAAAGAATATCTGAACTCCAGGCTCTTTCAGCAAAGACCCCTTGCATTGTTCTTCATAAAGATAAGGTTTCTTTGCAGGCTAATCCTTTTTATCTAAAATGGCTTCTGAAAATAACATCAAGCAGTCCATTCACTTGGCAGCTTTCTTTCCTAATTTTTCCAATAAAGCAGAGTGCATGATGCACCACCTTGATGTGTGCAGACAACTACGTTTTTTTCCTTCACAGGACAAGACAGTTTAGAAAGTCAGAGCAGCTTTTTGTATCTTATGCCAACCAGTTTCCAAAGTTACCCTACTTAAATGGATTGCAGACTGTATTTCATGGATTTACTCTAAGAAAGGAATGACATTACCAAAACCTTCCTCATTCAACTAGATCTGTGGCTTCTTCGTATGCCTTTTGGTCAAAGCATCTGTTGATGACATTTGTGCAGAATCTGCATGTTCCAAGACTCGTACCTTTGTTTCACATTACAAATTGGACATCACATCTAGAAATAGAGCTTCCTTTCTTGTGGCAGTAGTCTGGAATATGCTTTCATGAGGGCTGTCCAAGGTCAATGCAGCTGGAGACTGTCCCAGGCTGCGTCTTACACAAGCTCCAAAATGAACTAAACGCTCACCTAAATTCACTGTTTAAACTCAGCCTTACCACAGGCTATGTACCCAAAGAATGGCGTACAGCAACAGTTATCCCACAACAGATCCTGGGAACTATCGCCCTATAAGCCTGACTAGCCTGGTCAGCAAAGCTATGGAGCGCATCATCATGGAACTCATTAACAGCAACATTGGGAACCTCCAGACACTGGACCCTACCCAATTTGGCTTTGTTAAAGGCAGATCTTGCCTCCTAACCCTAGTTGACGTCTTTGAAATGGTTACCAAGGCCATAGATGAGGGAAAGGTAGTCCACACAGCCTACCTGGACCTCGCAAAGGCCTTTGACACCATTCCCCACTCTGGCATTATAGGTAAGCTTACCAGCTTGAACATTAACCCCCTATGTCACGAGATGGGTTGCCAACTGGCTCATGGATAGAACTCACATGGTCCGAGTTGTGGGTGCCATGTCTGACTCTAAACCGGTAACAAGTGGCATCCCACAGGGCTCAGTCCTGGGACCCCTCCCGTTAGGTATATACTTCTCTGAGGTACAGGCAAGCACGGGAGGACTATGGCTGACCAAGTTTGCAGATGATTGCAAACTGGGGTGCCATAATTGACTCTCCGGCTGACACAGACATCCCCCAGAAAGGGTCTCACGGAGATGAATACCTGGTGTCAGAACCATGGCCTCAAGCTAAATGCTAAAAGGTGCATAGTCATCACCTTTGGGAAAAACAAAGTGCCCACGAACTACCACATAGGTGGTAATCCACTAAGTGCGGAAGATGTAATTAGGGATCTGGGGACCCAAATAGATAGCAACCTCTACTTTGATAAACACATTGCCAAAGTGGTTAGAAAATCCTTCTATGTAGCCCACCTAATCATGAAAGGGTTCACATCTAGATCAAGGGAGGTCATTGTGCCCCTCTACTCATCAGGCCCATAATAGAGTTCAATGCCCCATTTGGGATGTACCTTACTCGACACCGGCAACAGCTGGAAAGACCAAAGAAGTACCTCACCAAGATCACAATGCTTTGCCACAGATGGCCTGCACCTGTCGCCCCTGGGATTCCGGATACTGGGTAAGGCTCTTGCTGCCCTTATAGTGCCTTTTTTAGGCAGGGTTCAAATAAATTCACCACCATAACAGGAATAGGCAAAAACTGAAGGTAATACTACTCAGTGGTAGAAGTCTAAATCTCAAAATGCACTCACTCGAGGCACTCCTTAAAATGGAGAACATCGATATCTGTGCAGTGACTGAGACCTGGTTCAAGGCTCCAGAGAGCACCCCTGCACTACCAGGCTATAACTCATACCACACTTTTCGGCCATGTAATCTGGACCGAAACACCCAAGGCGGTGGTGTGTCCATATTCATTAAGTATATCCACACCTCTAGGCTAGTTGCTCAGCATAATGCATCCAAGGTTATCCAAGTGCAACTAACTCTGGGCAAAACTGCAATCCAAATTGTAGCTTGCTACAGATCACCCACCATGCCCCAGGATTCCCACCCCTCTTTTCTTGATGTACTGGAAAATATTAGGGTTCAACCAAACACCCTAATAATGGGCAACTTGAACTACCCCACCATTAACTGGGAAAACTACTCGTGTACCAACTCCTTAGCTCAATGCTTTCGGGAATTCATAAACTCCAATGCCCGTGATCAGCTTATCCACACCCCCACCAGGGGCAACAATATCCTAGACCTAGTCATTACCAACATGAGTGACCAGTGTTCCACACATGAAGCCAACTCCTTTTTGGTCCGATCCGACCATAAGCTTATCACCCTTGGTCAGATCGAGTTAATGTTATCCTGGGAAGTACCGCATTGGGGACAGATTTCTGATGAAGTTTGTTTATGTTTAAAAAGTTCATTTTCTTGTGTGAAACTGCCCCCCCCCCCCCAACAGTGAGTTTCACTGCTACTGTCTTTTCTATTTACGTCCTCAGCACAACATGCCTAACTGCCCCTTTTGTACCACGGTCAACAATAAGGCAACATAGGGATGAATCCCTCCAATAGCACCTAGAGGCAGGTAGGGCTAGGCCTTAGCATGCAATGGCATCCCCCTGGTTCCCAGTCCGTCATCCCAAAGAAACACAGAGACAAATGTGAAGAAGGGAGCAAGAGGGCACAGACTGTGTCTGTCTCCCCACATCGTCTTGAGATTGCTGATGCAGGTGAGGTGCTTTTGCAGCCACCCCCCCCCCCCTGTCCAATGCTTGTTAACCCTGAGTCCTCTGCCTTGACCCCTTCAGAGTCTGTGACTTTGGTCCAGTCCTTAGTTTCCAACACCTGACTGTTGTTTGGGTCTGAAGCCCATAATCAGGCCAAAGCCTCAACACCAGGGTGATGGGGGACTGTGAGTGACGCACTCAATTTCATGCCTTTCCATCTGGCTTATTTACCAAGCATCTGACACCAGTCATTGCAGTTTAGAGTACAAAAGAGGTCCATGTTTACCCATACTTGGCCAAGTGCCTGATCTAGTTAGCTTTTCCAACAGAACTGACAGCTGTGCAAATCACAATAGATTTCTTTCAGAAGGTAAGATTTACCCTCAGTCTCCAGAAGTCGCACCTTCCTCCAAGCAATGTACCAGAATAACCTTGCTAGGGGTGGACCTACACTTGGTCCAACAAAAAGCCATCCCACTAGAGGACGACGTCTTGGTTCCTCTTGCAGTATTTCATGAGCCTCCACAGCAAACAGACTACTGCAACAGAATATTTAAGGGCCATGGGATATACTACCTCTTACATCCTAATGGTTCTATTGACAGAGTGACACATGAGGGAGCTACAGAGGCTCCTAAAAAAAAATTGCTGATCTCAAGACTAGGAATCCCCAGAAACTATTATCCCTCTCCTCCATGCCTGAAAAAAGAAATTCAGTAGTGGGAAGAAAAAAAATCAACCCAGTAGCCCCTTTCCAACTCTTAGATTTCTTAAACCTTAACCACAGGCAGCTTTGACATGGGCAGGGGTGCACACCTAGGTCCATGGCATTAGGGACAGGCATCTCTCAGCACAGCACATCAATATAAAAAAGATGTCAATTGTGTTTAAGTTAAGAACATTCCATGAGTGATTGGCCACATGACCAATGAAGATGCTGACAGTACCACAGTGATGTGAGGTACACATTCCTACCGCATAAGCAAATTAGTAATAGAATTGTAGCTAGTGACTCAAGAATTAGAGCTAACTCCTATTCTCTGTTATGTATGGAGTCCAGCAAACCTGCTGGCAGACAATCTGAGCAGGTCAGTTTAGACCACAGTGAGTAGATGTTGAATAAGGAGGTATTCCTAGACCTCACACACAAATAGGGTATGCCATAAATCTTTTTTTTTTTGATTCCCCAGAAAGTAGGCAAATCAACAAGTTCTGTTCAAGAACTCCCAGAGAGGGGGGAGTGGTGAACAGATGTAGCTCCATCTAGATATATCTTTCTCTATGCTTTCCCTGCAGTACCCCTTATCCCCAGAGTATTACAGAAGCAAAAGTAATGATCCAGTCGTTGAAGGAAGCTTTTGATATCCAACCTGTAATCCAGGGACCTGGGTTTAGGGACCAACAAAACAAAACTTAGATTGGGGTGCAAACATGTCTGACCCAGAGTTGACAGAAATGAGTTTTTCTACCTCTCCTCTCCAGGGGAAACAAGACACCTGGTACATTCTTTTAGAAAATGCTTATCCATTTGTGAAGATTAAATAAAATAGATTTTCCAAAAACTACACCAGTTGCCTTAGTCCTTTGGAGAGGAAGGGTAGCTAAGCCAGATGTTCATAGTGTTTCACTGTTGCAGTCATGACTGTAGGGGTTCTCCCCTGCCGGCAGGCAGCCCTCGGTCGGCCAGAATCCCAAAGTCTGGGTCCGGCGTCGGCTGTTCAATCATACTCACTGACGTCAGAGCGCCAGGAGAACAAAGCCGACAGCCGACGCCATCTTCTCCAGTCTTTCTTGCCGTGCGGTGATAGCAGTTCGCAAGTGCCGGTCGGTTGACTCCTGACGATTTTTTCTGATAAACTTCAGTCCGAAGATTTTCTTCTCCACTCAAAGCTAAGTACCCCGTTGGGGAAACTTTTTTTTCTTGCTCCACTCAGATGTCAGAAAAAGTTAATAATTGTATTTCATGTGGGAAGCAAATACCTCATAAGGATTTTCATTCTTACTGCATTCCTTGCTTGGGCCCTGACCACGACGTAGTTAGTTGTCTGTTTTGTGCTAGATTCAATCAATGTACAATTAAGCGAAGGTACGATTTTGCTTTTCATTACTTCGGTAGGCGCTTTAACTACAAAATGTCGTCTGATACGGTTCCGGCTACCAGAGTTCACAAACGTCGCAAGGGTAAAGACAGGCCTCCGAGGTCCAAATCTGATGATAGCGCACAAGCGGAGCCAGCTTCAGGTTCGGCTGTCGTCAGTGAGGCACTTTTGCAGCCCCTGTCGTCGGCCATTTCAGAACCGATGGCCGAAACGGACTCTAATGAGGAGCCAACCAGGCCTTTAAATATTTCTATTGCAGGACCTTCGGACAATGCTCCTTCGGATGGGTCTGGAGCCGCTGTGCAGGTACCGGCTTCCGAAGGGGTTTTCAGGCCTACTCAGCTTCTAATAAAGGCAAAGCCAAAGACAAAGGCAAAGACTCCTTCTAAATCAAAGACTGCAACACAGGCCTCTTCTGAACCGGCTCCCAAGTCACAGAAACAGCTACTCAAGATGGCAGAGGATTTACTTACTATGATTAGGGGTTCACATCCCCCTCCAGATAAAAGGCCAATGCAAGATGTTTACTATGATTCCTCTGATCAGGCTTCTGTTTCCTCTGTTTCTTCTTCTGACCAGGAATATTCTTTCCCTCCTTATGAGGATTCTGATGCTGAGGAATCCTTTCCTTCAGCTTCTCCCCCTGAGGATTTCTCTTTTGGGGAAACTTTGCATGAAATGAGGGAACATTTCCACTGGGAAGGACAGGAGTTTTCGGAATCTAAGAAAAGACGAGGGATTTTCTTCTTCTTCCCCAACATAGACCCCTGGCTATTCCTCCTGTTTTGGATATTGTGGATGATGCCTTTTCGGAGCTTAACTTAACCCCCCTGACTCTTCCTCCTGCTCCTGTTAAGCCTGATAGATATTACAGGGTTCCTGATTCCTACCAGTTTTTATACAATAACCCTTCTGCTGACCCTGAAACCATTTCTCAGGGTCCTAAGGGAGTTAAGGCCACTTCTGCCAAAAATCCCATTCTTACTGAAAAGGATTCTCGATCCTTAGAAAGATGGGGCAAAAAGGTGTACACTTCTGCTACTTTGTCCATTAGGGCTTTAAACTGTCAGTTTCATATGCTGAAGTACCAACAATTTCTCTTGTCTGTTTTAAAACAAAAGCTTACTTCCATTTCTGCCTGTGCAGATAAGGAATTACATGACTTATTGCATGCCACTGAACAAGTTGGGAAGCATGGTTTACACTGTGGATTTGATGCCTTGGAGGCTTCTTGTAGGGCTGCGGCATCTGGCACAGTCATTAGAAGGCATGCATGGCTAAGGGAACAAAATTTGCCTGAACAAGCAAAGGCTAAATTATTGGATGCTCCTGTTCAGCATAATGTTTTGTTTGGATCAAAAGCTGAAGAGGTGATTAAAAAGATGGAGGATAAGGTGAAATCCATGCAAACGGTTAAAGATTTCTTACAGGTACAGCCACCTAGATTTAGCAGGAATTGGCCTTCAAAAAATTGGTCCTTTCCCACTTCAGACAGGCCTCAGAGGGGTAGATATAGACGCTCCAGAGGAAGACCTCAAGCACAAGCCTCTTATAGACCAAGACAGTGGACTGCTTCCACCCCTAGGGGAGGAGAGGACAGGTCACAAACTCAAAGAAAACAAACTCAATGACTCTCTGTTGGGCTACAGGAACTTCTTGCCTGGAAGCCCCTCTCGGAGGAAAACTCTCTCTTTTTTTATCAAAATTGGACTCAAATAACCCAAGACAAGTGGGTTTTGGATGTGGTTTTAAGAGGTTACAAATTCCATTTTCATACCTTGCCAAGGCCAGGCGGATGGCCAGACCTTCCAAAGTATCAATGGACGGAGGCCTTAAACCAGGTGGAAGCTCTTTTGGCGATGAATGCCATAGAACTGGTTCCACTGTCAGAGATGGGAAAAGGTTTTTACTCAAGGCTCTTTCTAGTCCCAAGGAAGCAAAACACATGGAGACCCATTCTGGATCTGTCGGTCTTGAACACCTTCCTAGAGATTCCAAAATTCAAGATGCTTACTCTACAGCAGCTACTTCCAATGCTGTCCAAAGATGCATGGATGGTAACTTTGGATTTAAAGGAGGCATATTTACACATTCCCATCAGGCAGGATCGCAGAAAATACCTCTGGTTCAAGGCCGGATCGAGGCACTTTCAATTCTCTGCGCTGCCCTTTGGATTGTCTACTGCGCCCAGGGTCTTCACCAAATGCCTGGCTCCAGTAGTAGCTTACTGCAGACTCAAGGGAATTCAAATTTACCCTTATCTGGACGATTGTCTAATTCAGGCAGACAGCAAGGATGTCTTACTCCAGCATCTAGAATTTGTACAGAACCTCCTCAAGTTCCTGGGATTCTCTGTAAACATAAAAAAGTCAAATTTGACACCATCACAACAGATAACTTTTCTGGCTGCTCTTCTAAACACCACAACCCAGGTGGCATTTCTGACATCCGAAAAACAATTACAGCTGGCTTCAACTTTTAAAACCTTGGCAACTTTAACTCAACTTTCTACAAGGAAATTCCTGCAGGCTTTGGGTTACATGGCCTCCTGCATCCTTCTCGTACCATATGCAAGACTACACATGAGGAAAATACAGTGGAACCTAAGAAGTGTATGGTCTCAGCATTGCCACAGTTTAGACATGCTGATCTCCGTCCTTCCTTGCCTTCAAAAGGAATTTCTTTGGTGGTCCAGGGCATGTGCTCTAAACAAAGGGAAAACCTTCCGTCTGCCTCCTGCCACTCAGATTCTAACCACGGACCTCGGATTATGCTTGGGGAGCCCATTTTCTGGGCAACTGTCTGCAGGGCCTTTGGACAAAGGATCAGAAGCACCTGCATAACAATTTAAAGGAAATGTTAGCCGTTCAGAAAGCTCTATTGGCCTTCAGGAATCTTTTGCAACCAGGACGAGTGGATGCTGGACACCAAAATATTCAGGATGATAACAGCAGTCTAGGGATGTCCTCACATAGACCTCTTTGCATCCCATCTCAACCATCAGCTACAGAATTTTTGCACCAGGTCTTTCCACAGAGAAGCTTGGAAAGTGGATGCCCTGTCATTCAGTTGGAGGAACCTCTCGGGATATGCCTTTCCGCCTCTTCCTCTTCTTCCACGGGTCTTATTGAAGATAAAACAGGACAAACCCAAGATGATAATTTTGCTGGCTCCAAATTGGCCTCGGCAGTTTTGGTATCCAACTCTAAAAAACCTATGTCTGGAGCCCCCTTGGGTTTTACCTCAGTCTCCGAACCTTTTGTCCCAACATCAGGGTCAGGTTCTACACTCATGTCAGAACTCTCAGCCTGGCGGCCTGGTTAATCCAGGGCCTTTGATTTCTTCTTTCCTACCCAAGCAGGTTATGGATGTCATTTTAGAAGCCAAACGTCCTAGCACTAGAAAATCTTATGCAGGAAAATGGAAAAGATTTTGTTCCTGGATGCAGGCTCAGGATTCTGATCCTCTTCTTCTTAACATTACTTTAATTTTGCTTTACTTGACAGATCTCTTACATAAGGGTCTCTCTTTTCCATTAAGATACATGCCTCTGCTATTTGTGCTCATTATAATACAGACCCTCCCATCTTTTCCCACCAGCTCATGAGACAGTTTCTCAGAGGAGCCAAGAACTTAAGACCTCCTAGATCTCCTCCCATTCCTGCTTGGGATCTCAACTATGTTTTGGAAAAACTAACCTTGCCTCCTTTTGAGCCTGCTGCCTCTTCTGACATCAAGTTTTTATCTTGGAAGACAGCTATTCTGTTAGCCCTAACCTCTGCCAGGAGAGTTTCAGAGTTACAAGCTCTTATGGCTGTGGAACCTTATATTATTTTTCATCAAGACAGGGTATCTTTGAGGACTAATCTTACTTTCATGCCTAAGGTGGTTTCCAAAGTGGCTTTAAATCAAACTATCCACTTGCCATCCTTTTTCCCCACTCCTCAAAATAAAGGGGAAAGGATCTTACATTCCTTGGATGTACACAGACAACTACCTTTTTACCTGAACAGAACCAAGGACATCACAAAATCAGAGCAATTTGTTTTTTATGCTTCAAGTTCCCAAGGTAAAGCCATTTCAAAACAGACCATTTCTAAATGGATTGCTCATGGAATCAGATTTTGTTATTCACACCATGGAAAGCAAATCCCAGGGAATATACGGACTCATTCCACCAGAGCTGCTGCCACTTCTGCGGCCTTCCTCAGGGGAGTTCTTACCAAAGACATTTTGGAAGCTGCAACTTGGAGTTCAGTGCATACTTTTTCTAAGCACTACAATCTACCTCTCTACTCTAAGTCTAGGGCAGGCTTTACCTCTGCAGTCTTGCAGGGCCTTTTAGCCGCCCCTTCTTCTTTATGACCACCTCCCTTTCTTTCAGCTTTGGGATTCTACCCTACAGTCATGACTGCAACAGTGAAACACGATGAACATAGTACAGTTGTGTACACCTACCATAAATGTAGATGTTCGAGTGTCTTCACTGTTGCAGTCTGGGTTTCCCTCCCTCCTGTCCCCTCTTGTTTTTACCTTTGTGTAGTTCCTTTTTTCACCATTCTTCTGAGGTGTATTTGCATAGGTTATGGGACGTTTTTCATTTTGGGACTCCTGACATCTGGGGCAAGAAAAACTGGAGAAGATGGCGTCGTCTGTCGGCTTTGTACTCCTGGCGCTCTTACGTCAGGGAGTATGGTTGAACAGCCGACGCCGGACCCAGACTTTGGGATTCTGGCCGACCGAGGGCTGCCTGCCGGCAGGGGAGAACCCCTACAGTCATGACTGCAACAGTGAAGACACTCGAACATCTACATTTATGGTAGGTGTACACAACTGTACTTTACAGCCAGTTGTGGGTCAGATTTGTTTATATCCCAGTCTGTTTTGTACAGAGTATTACAGAAGGTGAAGAATGACATACTAAACATGATACAGATTGTTCCTTACTGGTCCTGGTAGCATTGGTTCTTCTGCTAACCTTCAGTGAAGGGAGGAGAATCATGACACTTCTCTCTTTATGGACTTCCTAACCCAAAACAAGGGATCTGTCACTCATCCCATCCTGGAAACTGACAAGTATGGATGACTGGTTTCTGATTCCATCCTAGAGAGTATTTTCAAAGGGGGTCTTATCTGTTCTGAAATAAGCTAGAAACCAGAGTACTAGAAAGTCATATGTAGCCAAATGGAAAAGGTAATCTAAAGATACATGCTTCAGTTATATTTGCTTGCTTTTCCATGTCCTTTCCAACATATGCTTACCTCTAAATGTAGAAATTCTTAAAAGTTGCCTTGTATCTCGTACCACTGAGGTGTGGACCTGTTCCACCGAACAAGGGTTTGAGAATACTTCATTCTCTAGATGTACACAGGCAGGTTAAGCTTCTACATTACATTACAGAATGGATTGCTAACTTATGTTTCTACATCCAGTCTGCCACCATCGTCCTTCACAGGGCAAAGTTGGGGAATATTACATTGGTCCTCTGTCCCTTACATAGCAGGAACTCTGCCAGCAGTCACACCTCTGTGAACTGGCCTTGTGCAAAAGCTGCACCTATAAGCAGTAACAACTGTGATAGTCTAGATGTTCTTCATTCCACATTGCTGCAGTCCTAACCATTGGGTAGTCCGCTGTCCAGTCGGCCCGAATACCAAAGTATATGGCTGACGTCGGTCAAGGCGCATTAGACTGATGTCAGGACGTCAGGGTACTAATGCGCATGACCGACGTCATATCCTCAGTCTTTTTTGCCGCATGGTCCGATGCAGAAGCAGTTTTGCGAGTGCAGGTTGGCGTTCTGAAATTTTCTGAAGTCGGAGTTTCAGACCGAATCAAAGTTGGCTAAGTACCCGTTGGGAACATTTTGGTTTTTCTTGCCTCAGTATTTAACCGGATGTCAGAAAAAGTGAATAACTGTATTTCTTGTGGGAAACAGATACCTCATAGGGATTACCATACTTTGTGTATACCTTGTTTAGGGCCTGAGCACGACGTTGTTGGATGCCGCTCTTGTGCTAGATTTAACAAACGCACTATTAAGAGAAGGTTAGACTGTGCCAGGTTAGTGTTTGGGAAGCGTTGTAATTATAAAATGCCGTCGGATGCTCCGGCCGCTTCGTCCAAAAAGCGCAAGGACAAAGCAGCAAAGCCTAGAGTTGAAGAACCGGCAGTCCCGGACGTCGGTTCATTAGAAGGCTCAGTGGAGCCGGAGGTTTTGCCAGGAGTTTCTTTGGAGTCTCAGGCAGAGACTTTACTGTTACAGGATGTGCCCTCTCAGGAGGTAGGCCAGGCTGAGGGGGCCTCTCAGGTAGCTGTTCTTCCCTCTCTTCCTAAGGTGGTTAGAGCCTCTCCTTCTGTTTCCAAGACTTCTTTGAGAGGTAGGCCGGGTTTAGCTTCAGTGGGGGCTTCTCCTAGCACTTCAGGTTCTGTGCCTAAGAAACATATGCTTAAAATGGCAGAGGATTTGATTACTATGATTAGGGGTTCTATGCCCCCTCCTGATAAGAGGCCTAGGGTGGAGCCTGAGTTTGAGAGTTTTGAGCAGTGTTCAGAGGCTTCTGAGTCTTCGACTGAAGACTTGCAGGAGTATCCTCCTTATTCTGATTCTGATGTGGATGATTCCACTCCTTCAGCTTCTCCTCCTGAGGATTTTTCATTTTCAGAGACTCTGCATTCCATGAGGGAGCATTTTAAATGGGAAGGCCAAGATTTCTCTGATTCCAGGAAGAGGCTTAGGGAATTCTTGTTTTTACCCCAGCATAGGCCCTTAGCTATACCTCCTGTTTTGAATGTGGTGGAAGATGTTTTTGCAGAGGCTTCCCTGAACCCTGATTCTTTGCCTCCTGCCCCTGTTAAACCTGATAGGTACTATAGGGTGCCTGAAGCTCATAAGTATCTTTTTAAGAGTCCTAGGGCAGACCCGGAAACTGTTTCCCAGGGGCCTAAAGGTGTTAAGGCCTCTGTTGTTAAAAATCCTGTTCCTCCTGATAAAGAGGCAAGGGCTTTGGATAGATGGGGAAAGAAAGTGTATACCTCCTCCACTTTAGCCATGAGGGCGTTGAATTGTCAGTTTCACATGCTAAAATATCAAAATTATCTCCTTTCACAATTGAAATCTAAGGTGGATGCTCTGGCGGAAGGTATTGAGTGTAAAGAGTTGCAGGATTTAGTTCATGTGTCTGAACAAGTGGGTAAGCATTCATTGCAATGTGGTTTTGATGCTGTACAGGCCTCCTCGAGGGTGGCTGCCACTGGTTCTGATGTTCTTCGTTCCACATTGCTGCAGTCCTTACTATTGGGTAGTCCGCTGTCCAGTCGGCCCGAATACCAGAGTATATGGCTGACGTCGGTCAGGGCGCATTAGACTGACGTCAGTACGTCAGGGTACTAATGCGCATGACCGACGTCATATCCTCAGTCTTTTTTGCCGCATGGTCCGATGCAGAAGCAGTTTTGCGAGTGCAGGTTGGCGTTCTGAAATATTTCCGAAACCGGAGTTTCAGACCGAATCAGAGTTGGCTAAGTACCCCGTTGGGGAACATTTTGTTTTTTTCTTGCCTCAGTATTTAACCGGATGTCAGAAAAAGTGAATAACTGTATTTCTTGTGGGAAACAGATACCTCATAGGGATTACCATACCTTGTGTATACCTTGTTTAGGGCCTGAGCACGACGTTGTTGGATGCCGCTCTTGTGCTAGGTTTAACAAACGCACTATTAAGAGACGGTTAGACTGTGCAAGGTTAGTGTTTGGTAAGCGTTGCAATTATAAAATGCCGTCGGATGCTCCGACGCCGCTTCAAGAAGCGCAAGGACAAAACAGCGAAGCCTAGGGTTGATGAACCGGCAGTCCCGGACGTCGGTTCTTTAGAAAACTCAGTGGAGCCAGAGGTTTTGCCAGGAGTTTCTTTGGAGTCTCAGGCAGAGACTTTACTGTTACAGGATGTGCCTTCTCAGGAGGTAGGCCAGGCTGAGGGGGCTTCTCAGGTAACTGTTCTTCCCTCTCTTCCCAAGGTAGTTAGAGCCTCTCCTTCTGTTGCCAAAACTTCTTTGAGAGGTAGGCCAAGTTCAGCTTCAGTGGGGGCTTCTCCTAGCATTTCAGGTTCTGTGCCTAAGAAACATATGCTTAAAATGGCAGAAGATTTGATTACTATGATTAGAGGTTCTATGCCCCCTCCTGATAAGAGGCCTAGAGTGGAACCGGAGTTTGATAGTTTTGAACAGTGTTCAGAGGCTTCTGAGTCTTCTGCGGAAGATTTGCAGGAGTATCCTCCTTATTCTGATTCTGATGTGGATGATTCCACTCCTACAGCTTCTCCTCCTGAGGATTTCTCATTTTCAGAGACTCTGCATTCCATGAGGGAGCACTTTAAATGGGAAGGCCAGGATTACTCTGATTCCAGGAAAAGGCTTAGGGAATTCTTGTTTTTGGCCCAGCATAGGCCCTTAGCTATACCTCCTGTGTTGAATGTGGTGGAAGATGTTTTGCAGAGGCTTCCTGAACCCTGATTCTTTGCCTCCTGCTCCTGTTAAACCTGATAGGTACTATAGGGTGCCTGAAGCTCATAAGTATCTTTTAAGAGTCCTAGGGCAGACCCGAAACTGTTTCTCAGGGACCTAAAGGTGTTAAGGCCTCTGTGGTTAAAAACCCTGTTCCCACTGATAAAGAGGCAAGGGCTTTGGATAGATGGGGAAAGAAAGTGTATACTTCTTCCACTTTAGCCATGAGGCGTTGAATTGTCAGTTTCACATGCTTAAATATCAAAATTATCTCCTTTCACAACTGAAATCTAAGGTGGATGCTTTGGCGGAAGGTATTGAGTGTAAAGAGTTGCTGGATTTAGTTCATGTGTCTGAACAAGTGGGTAAGCATTCTTTGCAATGTGGTTTTGATGCTGTACAGGCCTCCTCGAGGGTGGCTGCCACTAGTTCTGTTCTTCGCAGGCATGCCTGGTTGAGGGATCAGAATTTAGCTGAGCATGTTAAGACAAGGATTTTGGATGCTCCTTTACAGTCTGATGTGTTGTTTGGTTCGCCTGTGGAAGCTGTTTTAAAGAAAATGGAGGACAAAGCTAAGTCTATGCAAACTGTTAAAGATTTTTTGCAGGTGCAGCCACCGAAGTTTAGTAGAAATTGGCCTACTAAGGGATGGACATATCCTGCTTATGATTCCCAGTCTAGGGGTAGGTCTAGACGTGGTAGGGGCAGAGCTCAAGGTTCTTTTAGGCCTAGAACAGGAGTTCACCTGCTCAGACTTCTGGTGAGGGCAGGGGTCAGTCCTTTCGTAAACAGACCCAATGACCTGCCTTTTCAGCTGCCAGTAGATTCTCGTCTGGCAGCTCCTTTAGGAGGAAGACTGTCTCTTTTCAAAGGAAATTGGGATTTAATTACTCAAGACAGATGGGTGTTGGATATTATTCACCACGGTTACAGGTTTTATTTCCATACATTGCCCCCTTTCAAAGGCATGCCAGATGTTCCTCCTCCACAAAGGAAAGAGGCTCACAAGCAAATTTCTCTGTTACTCCAAATAGGGGCCATTCAGCCAGTCCCTGTATCAGAAAGGGGCCTAGGATTTTATTCTCGCCTGTTCCTAGTACCAAAGAAGGGGAACACGTGGAGACCAATTTTGGATTTATCTATCCTCAACACTTATCTGGACATTCCCAAGTTCAAGATGTTGACGTTACAACAGCTTTTACCTCTGCTGGGCAAAGATCACTGGATGGTAACTTTAGATCTCAAGGAAGCTTACCTTCATGTGCCTATAAGACTAAGTTGCAGGAAGTATCTGCGTTTCGAGCTGGAAATTCTCATTATCAGTTCTCTGCATTGCCCTTTGGCTTATCTACTGCGCCCAGAGTATTCACAAAGGTTCTGGCTCCAGTGATAGCTTACTTCAGGCTAAAAGGAATTCAAATCTATCCTTACTTGGACGACTGCCTGATTCTGGCTCAAGAAAAGGAAGACCTTCTACAGCATCTGGAATTTGTTATAGCAGTGCTAAGATGCCTAGGGTATTCTGTGAGCGAAATAAAGTCCAGGCTAGTACCCTCTCAAGACATGTGCTTTCTGGGTGTGAGACTGAATACAGCAGCCCAGATGGCCTTTTAACCCCGGACAAACAAAAGAGTCTATCACTTTACTTCCATCAACTATCTCATCAGTCCGTGCTGACTGCAAGGACAGTCCTTCAAGCATTAGGGTTCATGGCATCTTGTATTCTGGTGCTTCCCAATGCCAAACTGCATATGAGGAAGCTACAATGGTATCTCAAAATGTATGGACACAGCACTGCCAGGATTTGGACACTGTCATTCAAATAATACCTTGCCTTCAAAAAGAATTTTTGTGGTGGGCTCAGGAATGTCACCTAAACAAGGGACTCTCTGTGACCCGGCCAGAGGCGAGTCAGATTTTAACGACAGATGCCTCGGACATTGCTTGGGAGCTCATCTAAATGGAAAGTGGATACAAGACAAGTGGCCTGCCAGACTACAGCATCTACATATCAACATGAAGGAGATGTTAGCAGTCCAGTTTGCATTAATGGCTTTCAAGGAGTTACTTCTTCCAGGGCAGGTGTTGATTCTAACAGACAACACAACTGTCATGTGGTACATCAACAAGCAAGGGGGAACACATTCTTATCCTCTATGCAGGCAAGCAATGATTTTATGGGAGACTGCGCTAAGCTTGCAACTAACTCTTCAGGCAAGGTTTCTGCCGGGAGCACAGAACTCCTTAGCAGATGTGTTAAGCAGACAAATCATGGATCCCCACGAGTGGAAACTGGATCTTCATGTATTTCAGACATTGACAGTGTCATGGGGAACTCCAGACATAGATCTGTTCGCTTCTCCACTAAACCACCAGCTGCCAAAGTTTTGCACAAAGGGGTTTCATCACACAGCTTGGAAAGTGGATGCTCTGTCTTTCAGTTGGAAAAACCTTCATGTGTATGCCTTTCCACCTCTGCCTCTTCTTCCAAAGGTGCTATTAAAAGTCAGACAAGACAAGCCAAAGATGATTTTGATAGCTCCAGATTGGCCTCGGCAACACTGGTACCCACTACTAAGGAGTCTGGTAAGGAAGCCTCCATGGCCTTTACCTTTGATTCCTCATCTGTTATCTCAGAAGGACGGTCATCTGCTCAATGTCAAGCTTCACTCTCTTCATCTAACAGCCTGGCATATTCTGTGTTGAAACACAGCAGGTCTCAACTTCCTCAACAAGTTTTAAATGTGATTATGGAAGCTAGAAGACCTAGTACAAGGAAAGTGTGCATGAAAAATGGAAGAGATTTTTATTTTGGAGTACAGCAAAGAATTTGGAGATTTCTGAGCCTAATTTGAGTGTGGCTCTTCAATATCTTACTGAGTTATTGGACAAAGGTTTGTCCTTCTCTTCCATTAAGATTCATGCTGCAGCAATTTCAGCTCACTATGATTGTGACCCACCATTGTTTTCGCATCCTTTGTTCAAGCAGTTTCTTAGAGGGGCAAAGAATATAAGGCCCCACGTAGAGCTCCTACTCCTGCTTGGGATCTCAATTTTGTGTTGGAAAAACTTACTCTACAACCTTTTGAGCCTGCGGCTACTGCTGAATTGAAATACTTGTCATGGAAGACTGCTTTTCTGTTGGCTATTACTTCTGCAAGAAGGGTGTCTGAGTTGCAGGCCCTTATGGCAGTAGAGCCCTTTTTGATTTTCCATAAGGATAGGGTATCATTATGTACTAATCCTTCCTTTATGCCTAAGGTGGTTTCTAGTGTGGCTTTAAACCAAACTATTCATTTGCCTACTTTTTATGCAGACCCCCAAAATAAAGGGGAAAAGATTTTGCACACTTTAGATGTACACAGGCAATTGCGTTATTATTTAAGCAGGACTAAGGATTTTAGGCAGTCTCAGCAGTTGTTTGTTTCTTTTGCTTTGAGTTCAGGGCAAGCCTGTGTCAAAACAAACTATTTCTAGGTGGATTGGGTTTTGCATTGCATTTTGTTATTCCCATCATGGCAAGGAGATTCCAGCTGGGATTAGGCCTCATTCCACCAGGGCTACTGCCACTTCAACAGCATTTCTAAGGGGTGGCAACTAAGGATATTTTGGAGGCAGCTACTTGGAGTTCAGTGCATACTTTCTCTAAGCATTATCACCTTCCTATCTACTCTAAGTCTAGGGCTGGTTTTGCCACAGCTGTTTTGCAAGGCATGTTGTCAGCTCCTACTTCTTTATGATTTGCCAGCCTCCCTTACCTCTGCTTTGGGATTCTACCCAATAGTAAGGACTGCAGCAATGTGGAGCGAAGAACATAGTACAGTTTTGTACCTACCATAAATGTAGATGTTCGAGGATCCACATTGCTGCAGTCCAATTTACCCTCCCTCCTTCCCCTCTGTGTTTAGGGGTGGTTGTGTAGGTGAGGTTATATGCTGATATTTTTGTATATATTTTGTATATATTGTACATATTTTTGGTGCAGGTATTTTGGGCCTTGTCTTTTTAGGGTCTTCTGACATCTGGGGCAAGAAAAGACTGAGGATATGACGTCGGTCATGCGCATTAGTACCCTGACGTACTGACGTCAGTCTAATGCGCCCTGACCGACGTCAGCCATATACTCTGGTATTCGGGCCGACTGGACAGCGGACTACCCAATAGTAAGGACTGCAGCAATGTGGATCCTCGAACATCTACATTTATGGTAGGTACAAAACTGTACTTTCTTCGCAGGCACGCCTGGTTGAGGGATCAGAATTTAGCTGAGCATGTTAAGACAAGGATTTTGGATGCTCCTTTACAGTCTGATGTGTTGTTTGGTTCGCCTGTGGAAGCAGTTTTAAAGAAAATGGAGGACAAGGCTAAGTCTATGCAGACTGTTAAAGATTTTTTGCAGGTACAACCTCCGAAGTTTAGCAGAAATTGGCCTACTAAGGGATGGACATATCCTGCTTATGATTCCCAGTCTAGGGGTAGGTCTAGACGTGGTAGGGGCAGAGCTCAAGGTTCTTTTAGGCCTAGAACAGGGAGTTCTCCTGCTCAGACTTCTGGTGAGGGCAGGGGTCAGTCCTTTCGTAAACAGACCCAATGACCTGCCTTTTCAGCTGCCAGTGCATTCTCGTCTGGCAGCTCCTTTGGGAGGAAGACTGTCTCTTTTCAAAGAAAATTGGGATTTAATTACTCAAGACAGATGGGTTTTGGATATCATTCACCACGGTTACCGGTTTTATTTCCATACCTTGCCTCCTTTCAAAGGCATGCCAGACGTTCCTCCTCCACAAAGGAAAGAGGCTCACAAGCAAATTTCTCTGTTACTCCAAATAGGGGCCATTCAGCCAGTCCCTGTACCAGAAAGGGGCCTAGGATTTTATTCTCGCCTGTTCCTAGTACCAAAGAAGGGGAACACGTGGAGACCAATTTTGGATTTATCTATCCTCAACACTTATCTGGACATTCCCAAGTTCAAAATGTTGACGTTACAACAGCTTTTACCTCTGCTGGGCAAAGATCACTGGATGGTAACTTTGGATCTCAAGGAAGCTTACCTTCATGTGCCTATAAGACTAAGTTGCAGAAAGTATCTGCGTTTTCGAGCTGGAAATTCTCATTATCAGTTCTCTGCATTGCCCTTTGGCTTATCTACTGCGCCCAGAGTATTCACAAAGGTTCTGGCTCCAGTGATAGCTTACTTCAGGCTACAAGGAATTCAAATCTATCCTTACTTGGACGACTGCCTGATTCTGGCTCAAGAAAAGGAAGACCTTCTACAGCATTTGGAATATGTCATAGCAGTGCTAAGATGCCTAGGGTATTCTGTGAGCGAAATAAAGTCCAGTCTAGTACCCTCTCAAGACATGTGCTTTCTGGGTGTGAGACTGAATACAGCAGCCCAGATGGCCTTTTTAACCCCGGACAAACAAAAGAATCTTTCCAGTTACTTCCATCAGCTATCTCTTCAGTCCGGGCTGACTGCAAGGACAGTCCTTCAAGCCTTAGGGTTCATGGCATCTTGTATTCTGGTGCTTCCCAATGCCAAACTGCATATGAGGAAGCTGCAATGGTATCTCAAAATGTATGGACACAGCACTGCCAGGATTTGGACACTGTCATTCAAATAATACCTTGCATTCAAAAAGAATTTTTGTGGTGGGCTCAGGAATGTCACCTAAACAAGGGACTCTCTGTGACCCGACCAGAGGCGAGTCAGATTTTAACGACAGATGCCTCGGACATTGCTTGGGAGCTCATCTAAATGGAAAGTGGATACAAGACAAGTGGCCTGCCAGACTACAGCATCTACATATCAACATGAAGGAGATGTTAGCAGTCCAGTTTGCATTAATGGCTTTCAAGGAGTTACTTCTTCCAGGGCAGGTGTTGATTCTAACAGACAACACAACTGTCATGTGGTACATCAACAAACAAGGGGGAGCACATTCTTATCCTCTATGCAGGCAAGCAATGATTTTATGGGAGACTGCGCTCAGCTTGCAACTAACTCTTCAGGCAAGGTTTCTGCCGGAGCACAGAACTCCTTAGCAGATGTGTTAAGCAGACAAATCATGGATCCCCACGAGTGGAAACTGGATCTTCATGTATTTCAGAAATTGACAGTGTCATGGGGAACTCCAGACATAGATCTGTTCGCTTCTCCACTAAACCACCAGCTGCCAAAGTTTTGCACAAAGGGGTTTCATCACACAGCTTGGAAAGTGGATGCTCTTTCTTTCAGTTGGAGAAATCTTCATGTGTATGCCTTTCCACCTCTGCCTCTTCTCCCAAAGGTGCTCCTAAAGGTCAGACAAGACAAGCCAAGGATGATTTTAATAGCTCCAGATTGGCCTCGGCAACACTGGTACCCACTACTAAGGAGTCTGGTAAGGAAGCCTCCATGGCCTTTACCTTTGATTCCACACCTGTTATCTCAGAAGGACGGTCACCTGCTCAATGTCAAGCTTCACTCTCTTCATCTAACAGCCTGGCATATTCTGTTTTGAAACACAGCAGGTCTCAACTTCCTCAACAAGTTTTGAATGTGATTATGGAAGCCAGAAGACCTAGTACAAGGAAAGTGTACGCAGAAAAATGGAAGAGATTTTTATTTTGGAGTGCAGCAAAGAATTTGGAGATTTCTGAGCCTAATTTGAGTGTGGCTCTTCAATATCTTACTGAGTTATTGGACAAAGGTTTGTCTTTCTCTTCCATTAAGATTCATGCTGCAGCAATTTCAGCTCACTATGATTGTGACCCACCATTGTTTTCGCATCCTTTGTTCAAGCAGTTTCTTAGAGGGGCAAAGAATATAAGACCCCCGTAGAGCTCCTACTCCTGCTTGGGATCTCAATTTTGTGTTGGAGAAACTTACTCTACAACCTTTTGAGCCTCGGCTACTGCTGAATTGAAATACTTGTCATGGAAGACTGCTTTTTTGTTGGCTATTACTTCTGCAAGAAGGGTTTCTGAATTGCAGGCCCTTATGGCAGTAGAGCCCTTTTTGATTTTCCATAAGGATAGGGTATCATTACGTACTAATCCTTCCTTTATGCCTAAGGTGGTTTCTAGTGTGGCTTTAAACCAAACTATTCATTTGCCTACTTTCTATGCAGACCCCCAAAATAAGCGGGAAAAGATTTTGCACACTTTAGATGTACATAGGCAGTTGCGTTATTATTTAAGCAGGACTAAGGATTTCAGGCAGTCTCAGCAGTTGTTTGTTTCTTTTGCTTTGAGTTCTCAGGGCAAGCCTGTGTCTAAGCAAACTATTTCTAAGTGGATTGGGTTTTGCATTTCTTTTTGTTATTCCCATCATGGCAAGGAGATTCCAGCTGGGATTAGGCCTCATTCCACTAGGGCTACTGCCACTTCAACAGCTTTTTTAAGGGGGGTGGCAACTAAGGATATTTTGGAGGCAGCTACTTGGAGTTCAGTGCATACTTTCTCTAAGCATTACCACCTTCCTCTCTACTCTAAATCTAGGGCTGGTTTTGCCACAGCTATTTTGCAAGGCATGTTGACAGCTCCTGCTTCCTTATGATTTGCCAGCCTCCCTTACCTCTGCTTTGGGATTCTACCCAATGGTTAGGACTGCAGCAATGTGGAATGAAGAACATAGTACAGTTTTGTACCTACCATAAATGTAGATGTTCGAGGATCCACATTGCTGCAGTCCAATTTACCCTCCCTCCTTCCCCTCTGTGTTTAGGAGTGGTGATGTGGGTTAGGCTATATTCTTGTAATTTTGTATATATTGTACATATGTTTGGTGCAGGGCTTTTTGGTGTTTTTGGTGTGGGCCTTGTCTTTTTAGGGTCTTCTGACATCTGGGGCAAGAAAAGACTGAGGATATGACGTCGGTCATGCGCATTAGTACCCTGACGTCCTGACATCAGTCTAATGCGCCTTGACCGACGTCAGCCATATACTTTGGTATTCGGGCCGACTGGACAGCGGACTACCCAATGGTTAGGACTGCAGCAATGTGGATCCTCGAACATCTACATTTATGGTAGGTACAAAACTGTACTTTTCTAGTTTTTATGCAATGTAGGCATATTTAATACGAAAGTCCTTTCTGTGTATTAATTTAAACTAGTCATAAAAGTCCCTGTTCTGTTTTGGAAAGTGGCTGAGACTTCCCCATTAAAGGAGTCCTTCCACTCTAAGGATCACTTACCTAATTGATCACTGTAGATTACACTGTGAAAACCTGCTACTTCATCCCATGGAACTCTGTCAGATACAACACCAGACACCATAAACAGTGGTACCATAGCCAACTAAATTCAGTACCCACGTTATACAGACATTACTGTCATTAACCGGTGTGGAAACTAATCAAGCTTTTGATGTCCCTACTCAATCAGATAACTCCCTTTAACATTTCTTTCAGCCAGTTCCAGCAGATACCATCAAAAAGTAACAAAATTTTATTACAACTGCTGCCTATCGAATGTCTTAAAGAAGCATCTGAGACCGTTACCTATCCAGTCTCTATTTTGATAAATTGATTGTATCAAAATAATGTGCACTCGATATGGAAAAAAATGTTCATTATTCCACTGAATAAGGACAGAATCAATACAGATCTTTGAGTGTAGGCCAGTTGCTATTTTATCTTTCCTATCAAAAATATTAGAAAAAATGTATTCGTATGCAACTTTTCATCTATGTAATACATAACCAGCTTCTGTCTTCACCTCTAACTGTGTTTCTGTGCTCATCCCAGAACAACTACTGCTGTGCTGATTTTTGCTAATGGCAACACCCATAGGCATGCTGGAAGTCTAATCTCAACAGTCTTCCCACCAGAAGCTCTTACACAAACTGTCATCCTTAGTGCTCCCCAGCTGTTCACCGCAGTGGTTCTGTAGCGACCTGTCAAACAGAGAACAAGCAGTGAAGTGGAAACAACCTTATTGCCACTAACTATTGCTGTCCCTCAAGGATCTATATTAGGCCCCATACTTTTAAACATATTTAAGAATGACTTATGCACTGCTAAAAAAAAATGCTGCCTAGTTCAGTACACTGATCTGACCCCAATCTGCTCTGTCAAAATTCTCTCTAAACACCAAGACCTTACACAACAATAATTTTTATTGATTGAAACATGGCTTAAATTGCAATTACTACTAAATCCTAAAAACAGTTACTTCTGTTTACCCCAAAACACATCCCTACCAAAGCAACAGTAGTAGTTTCTCCCTTCGTCTCAAAGTGACCAAGGTAATAGCCATAAATTTCGTCATAGGATGGATTGACTCACACAATACAAGAGTTCACTAATTCACCCTTGCCTTCAGTTTCTTCTTCTTAATTGCTTGGATGGTAGCATTTTAATACCTTTTAAGTACCTGTTTTTGAGGACTTACAGGTATTAGAGGTTTAATAAACTTGCTACTCGAAAGTCATATTTGGCTAAGTGGAAAAGGTGTAGTTAGTGTCAAAAGAATAACCAGTGTCCTTTTAAGGCTCAACTGTCCCTGGTTCTACAGTATTTATGTGGGTTATTATCTTCTGGCCTTTCTTAATCTTTTGATAAGATTCATCTCTGCCATTTCTGCTAGTCTCTCCATGGATCCCCCTTTTTTACCCTGCCTGAAGTGAAACAGTTTATGAAAGGGTTTTACACATCAGTCCACCTAGATGAAAGGTGGTTCTTTTGTGAGGTGTTAATTTTGTACTGGTGAAACTTGCACATTTTCTTTTTGAACCTGGTCATGAGGCTGATACAGTTTTTATCTTGAAAAACACTCATTGCTAGGACTTTCAAGAAGAGTATTACAGTTGCAAAATGTTCATCATGTTTCACTGTTGCAGTTATTACAATTGGGTTATCCTGCTGGCAGGCTGCCCACAGTCTGCCTGAATTCCAAAGTCTAGGTCCGGCATCGGTTGCTGTCGCCTCCTCCCTGACATCAGTGCACCAGGGGTATAAAAGATGCAGCCAACGTCATTTTCTTCAGTCTTTCTTGCCGCGCGGTGCCCGAAGCAAAAGCAGTTCGCAGGTCGGCTGACTCCTGAGATTTTCAAGTTTGAATTTCAGATCCGAAGTCTTCATTAAAAGCTAAGTACCCCATTGGGGAAACTTTTTTCTTGCTACAGACCGATGTCAGAAAAAGTTAATAGTTGTATTTCTTGTGGGAAGCAAATACCTCATGAGGATTTTCATTCTCACTGTATTCCTTGCCTAGGCCCTGACCACAACGTTGCTAGTTGTCGGTTTTGTGCTAGATTTAACCAACGCACTATTAAGCGTCGGTTCAACTTTGCATTTCATTACTTTGGCAGACGATTTAATTATATAATGCCGTCGGAACAGTTGACTACCGGAGTTTGCAAAAAATCGCAAAGAAAAGGACAGGCATCCGAAGTCCAAAACAGACGAGGCTTCTTCTAGGCAAGTCACCGGTTCTCAGTGAGGCACTTTCGCAGCCCCTGATGACCGCTACTTTAGAGCCACAGGCTGATACAGATTCCCACGTGGAGTCAACCAGGCCTGCACAAACTCAAGGTATTGGACCTTCGGAAACCATTCCCTCAGATGGGTCCGGAGCCGCTGAGCAGGCATCTGCTTCTGAGGGCGTTTTCAGGCCTACACAATTATATGTTAAAACAACTTCAGCTTCAAAGGGAAAAACTAAAGCAGCTTTAAAGACAAAGAAACAAGTACAACAGCCCCATGGACAGGCTTCCATGCTTAAAAAACAGATGTTCAAAATGGCCGAAGACCTGATTACTTTAATCAGGGGTTCTCATCCCCCTCCTGACAAGAGGGCCTAAGCAAGAGATAGAATATGAATCTTCAGATCAGGTTTCCATTTCATCTGATTCCTCTTCTGATCAGCAATACTTTCTTCCTCCTTATGAGGCTTCTGATGCTGAAGAATCTATCCCCTCGGCTTCTCCACCTGAGGATTATTCTTTTGGGGAAACACTGCATACCATGAGGGAGCATTTCCACTAGGAGAGCCAAGACTATTCAGAATCTAAGAAAAGGCTCAGAGACTTTCTTTTACTGCCTCAGCACAGGCCCCTTGCTATTCCACCTGTGCTAGACATTGTAGATGATGTATTTTCAGAGTCCAGTCTGACTTCTTACCTCCAGCTCCTGTTAAGCCAGACCGATACTACAGGGTTCCAGACTCCCACAAATTTCTTTTTAAAAACCCTGCTGTTGACCCAGAAACTATCTCTCAGGGTCCCAAGGAGGTCAAGGCCTCCACTGCAAAAAACCCTACCCCTCTGACAGAGATTCTAGGGCACTGGACAGATGGGGTAAAAAGACTTACACTTCTGCTACCTTGGCTATAAGGGCTTTAAATTGTCAGTTTCATATGCTTAAATATCAGCAATACATAATGTCACTGCTTAAACAGAAAATATCGACAAATTCTGAATGTGCAGAAAATAAAGAAATGCAGGATTTATTGCATGCAGCTGAACAAGTTGGAAAGCATACTTTACAATGTGGTTTTGATTCTCTGGAGGCCTCTTGCAGAGCCGCTGTTACAGGTTCTGTCATTAGGAGGCATGCTTGGTTAAAGGAACAGAATCTGCCTGATCATGTTAAAGCAGAATTACTAAATGCTCCATTACAGCATGATACCTTGTTTGGTGTTAAAGCAGAAGAGGTGTTGAAGAAAATGGAGGACAACGCCAAATCTATGCAGACAGTCAAGGATTTCTTACAGGTACAGCCTCCAAGATTTAGCAGATACTGGCCTACAAAGAATTGGTCCTTTCCAGTGTCAGACAGGTCACAAAGAGGCAGATACAGATGCCCTAGAGGCAGATCCCAGCCCCAAGGCTCATACAGTCTAAACAATGGGGTGCTTCTACCTCCAAAAGCGGAGAAGACAAGTCACAGCCACACAGAAAGCAGTCCCAATGACTTCACCCTGCCAGCGCCAAGCACTTATCTGCTGGCAGCTCCTTTAGGGGGAAAACTAGCACTTTTTTTTCTCAAAACTGGCGCCTAATCACCCAGGACAAATGGGTCTTGAACAGTGTCACAAGGTCACAGGTTCCACTTTCACACCCTGCCAAGGCCAAACGATATGCCAGATCTGCCAAAAAATCAATGGGCAGAGGCACAAAAACAAGTTACATCCCTCATGGACATGGGGGCCATTCAGCAAATACCACAACAAGAGCAGGGACAAGGATTTTACTCGAGACTTTTCTTGGTGCCCTAAAAGGGCAAAACCTAGAGGCCAATATTGGACCTATCTATTCTAAACACATACCTGGATATTCCAAAATTCAAAATGTTGACTTTGCAGCAGCTTCTGCCCATGCTGGGCAAGAAGGGCTTGGCTTGTAACTCTAGACCTAAAAGAGGCATACCTGCATGTCCCAATCAGACAATCATGCAGAAGATACCTTAGATTCATAGCCGGCTCAATGCACTACCAATTTTCTGCACTGCCCTTTGGCTTATCTACTGCGCCCAGGATCTTCACAAAATGCCTGGCACCAGTAATTGCATTTTGCCGACAGAGGAATACAAATATATCCTTAGTTGGACGACTGCCTTATTCAAGCAGAGAACAAGGTCATACTACTACAGCATCTGGCATTTGTAAAAAGATTATTAACATCCCTAGGGTACACAGTAAATGAAAAGAAATCAAAACTTGTACCCTCTCAAGAGGTAATATTCCTGGGCGCAAGCTTAAATACAACTGCCCAGATGGCTTATCTCATGCCAGACAAAGGCAACTGACTACTTATTTCAAAAGGTTGGCAGCAAACACCCAGTTAACTGCAAGAAAAAATTTGCAGGCTTTGGGCTTCATGGCATCCTGCATTCTGCTAATTCCATATGCAAGACTGCATATGAGGAAACTACAATGGTATCTAAAAAATGTTTGGACTCAACATTGCCACAGCCTGGAAACAATAATTACACTCATTCCCTGCCTACAACAGGAGTTTCGATGGTGGGCAAAGGCCTGACACCACAACAAGGGGCAGCCATTCAACATACCCCCAGCCAGGCAAACATTGACAACAGATGCATCAGATTATGCCTTGGGGGACCACATGGCAGGAAGATGTATTCAGGGCTCATGGTCCGCAATCCAAATGCATCTACATATCAATCAAAAAGATGCTAGCTGTTCAGAATGCCCTGACAACCTTCAAGGATCTACTGCATCCAGGACAACTACTGATAAAGACTGACAATACTACAGTCATGTGGTACATAAGCAGGGAGGCACACATTCCTACCCCCTTTGCAGACAAGCCATGACTTTGTGGAATACAGCATTGACTTATCAAGTACATCTGCAAGCACAATTCCTGCCAGGAAAGATAAATACTCTGGCAAACGAACTAAGCAGAAACTTCATGGATCCCCACGAGTGGAAATTGGATCCATAAGTCTTCAACATAACAAGGAATTGGGGATGCCCGGACATAGATCTATTTGCCTCCCCTCACAACTGCCAATGACAGAGATTCTGCACAAGGACTTATCACAAGCAAGCATGGAAAGTGGATGCTCTATCTTTCAGCTGGAAAAACTTAACAGTATACGTCTTTCCCCCACTGCCTCTCCTCCCCAAGGTACTCCTAAAGGTCAGACAAGAGAAGCCAAAAATAATACTGATTGCTCCAGACTGGTCCCGCCAGCACTGGTACCCAATCCTAAGGAACTTGACTCAATGCCCAGCATGGACATTACCTCAAATTCCTCACTTACTGACCCAACAAAATGATCAGATCCTGCGTAGCCAACTCAGGGCATTAAATCTGGCAGCATGGCGGATAATGTAGTTATTCAAAACACCTCTCTCTAAAGTGGTTATGGATGTTATCTTGGAGGCCAGGAGGCCCAGTACCAGAAAATCTTATGCAGAAAAATGGAAGAGAATTCTGTGTTTGGAACCAGACACAAGGAATTGACATTGTACCAAATATCCCTCAGATTTTACAATACTTAACTGAGATGCTGGACAAAGGCCTATCCTTTTCATCAGTTAAGATTCCTGCTTCTGCCATTTCAGCTCATTACAATACAGAGCCACCTCTTTTTTCTCATCCATTAAGTCGGTACCTCAGAGGAGCCAAAAACTTACGGCCTCCAAGGAGATCACCAATGCCTGCATGGGACCTCAATTATGTCTTGGAAAAACTCACTCTGCCTCCTTTGGAGCCAGCCACTACAGCTGATATAAAATTTTTATCATGGAAAGCAGCTCTGCTCCTAGCAATAACCTCCGCAAGACGAGTCTCAGAGCTACAGGCACTCATGGCTGTGGAACCTTTTATCATTTTCCATCCAGATAGGGTTTCTCTAAGGACAAACCCCACTTTTATGCCTAAGGTAGTGTCCAGTGTGGCCCTCAACCAGACTGTTCATTTGCCTACCTTTTATCCAAACCCACAGAATAAGGGAGAAAACCTTCTGCATTCTTTGGACATACACAGACAGCTGCGTTTCTACTTGGACAGAACCAAAGCTTTCAGAAAAACTGAGCAATTACTTGTAGCATATGCTGCAGGATCACAAGGAAAGGCCATCTCAAAGCAGACTATTTCAAAGTGGATAGGTCACTGCATTTGTCTATGCTATTCTCAACATTGCAAATCTGTACCTAAGGGCATTAGGCCACATTCAACCAGAGCAGCTGCCACTTCAGCAGCCTTCCTCAGAGGAGTACCAACCAAAGACAGTTTAAAGGCTGCAACCTGGAGTTCAGTGCACACTTTTACAAAGCACTACCCCTTACCTCTCTACTCCAAATCCAGTGCAGGCTTTGCCACTGCAGTTTTACAGGGCCTCATAGCCGCTCCTAATTCTGTTTATTTCTAGCCACCCGACCTTAGCTTTGGGATTCAACCCAATTGTAATGACTGCAACAGTGAAACACTATGAACCTAGTACAGTTGTGTACCTACCATAAATGTAGATGTTCGAGTGTATTCGCTGTTGCAGTCCAGGTTACCCACCCGCCACCCCCCTTATCTTTGCTGGACCATATCTGTTCTTTATTTCTATACATCCTATGTGGTGTATTTGCTTGTAGATGAAGGAAACTTGTTACTTAGTGCATGTATGCTTATTGGCATATTTTTAGCCTACCCTTTTGGGGGCACCTGACATCTGGGGCAAGAAAAACTGAAAAAAATGGCGTCTGCTGCATCTTTTATACCCCTGGCGCACTGACGTCAGGGAGGAGGCGACAGCAACCGACGCTGGACGTAGACTTTGAAATTCAGGCCGACTGCGGGTAGCCTGCCAGCAGGATAACCCAATTGTAATGACTGCAACAGTGAATACACTCTAATATCTACATTTATGGTAGGTACACAACTGTACTTTGTCGATTCAGTCCCATCTCGGCTTTCACAAAGATGGGATAACTATGAAGAATACCCTTCCTTTATGCCTGAAGTGATTTCACGGTTTTCATTGAGCCAGAAAATTTATCTCTCTGTTTTGCATCCAGAACCAAAAAATAGGGATAAAAGGGTTCTACACAGTCTGGATGTCCACTGGCAGCTTGGATACTTCATTAACAGGGCAAAAATGTTCAGGAATTCTAATAGACTGTTCTTCCTGTGAATGTAAGAGAGAGACCGTCATTGTCAAAAAAAAAAGAACATTTCTAAATGATTGTCTGGTGCTGCTGATTTTTTTTTTATTCTCACCATAACAAGACAATTCCTGGCAAGGTCATGGCCATCTTCTATCGTGGCTTTGGCTACTACTTTGACTTTTTGGAAGCAACTTGGTCATCTGTGCACATGTTTACTAAGCATTGCAAATTAGATTCTTTCTGTAGGTCCAGAGATGGCTTTGTTAGGTGTATTCTCCAGGGGATCCTGGACTCTGATTATTCTTTCTACTCCCTTTCTTTGTAAGTTTTGGTATTCATCCCATATAGCTTGGACTACTGCAACAGTAATCTGATGATAACCATAGTAAAGCTTGACCATACCCAGTAGCTTTTCCTACTGCAAAAGTGATCTATCGGAACACCCTCTCTCCTTCCCTAAACTTTTTTTTTTTTTTAATATCTCAGAGCAAGGATATTTTCCTTTCCCCTGCTACTGTCACATACCTACCTGGCAACGCTCTCACGTCCTTTGTTCTGCAGCAAGAAAGCTCCGAGTTTGGTGAACTAAGCACTGACTTATACTGCTCTCTCAAGCTGTGATTTAGAAATCATGGCCGAAGCCCCAAAGGCCATCTTTTCTAAGTGCACTGAGTGTGGCCATAAGCTTTCCCCAGCTGATGGTCACACTTGGTTCGTTCTGTGCTGGGGGTACCACATTTATCATCGGGTTGCCAAATCTGTGCAGCCTTTAACCCCCAGGCTCTGAGGGATAGGAGGAATAAGCTGATTCTGGTGGGTCTCCTACTTGCGGAGTCTGCTTCCTCCTCCTCTCCCTCGGTGGTTACAGCTGCAGCTGCTCAGCTTGCTGTCCCCTCTCCCCTGGCTGGGACTCAACCTCCCACTTCTTCCTAGGGAGAGAGGGACTCAAAAAAAGATGAAAGAGAGAGAAAGAGAGGCATAGAAGCCACAAGCGGCGGGCCGACTCTGCACCGCCTGCTAAGCTGCTCTCCTCACCCCAGAAGGTCTCCAGGCCTTCCTCCTCTCGGCTTCATTCCCTGCGTTTTTCCCCGGAGCCGGAGGAGGAGGCCCGACCATCTTCAAGGTCATCGCGGTGGCCCTCCCGGCTAGCTTCGGTGGCCTCCTCTAGGTCAACCCGTAGCCTCTCTGACGCTGATATGGACCAGATGATGCGTTGTTTCCTCCAAGCCCAACTGCAGATGGGAGTGCTGCTGCCTCCCTCCCCCCTCCGGGCGGGGGGGGGGGGAGTTCAGCCACACTTTTTGCTCCGATAGCCCCTTCTCCGATCCACTATCGGGTTTCGTAGCCTTCGGATCCGAGGAGTCTCTGAGTCAGGGAGTCAGCTCCGATGGTTATCGCTACCTTGACGCCACCATTGCCCTCGTCTGTCGGATCTGAGCTCTCTGGGCAGAGTGCCGTGTGTAGGATCCGAGGGGGCCAGTGTGTCTTCGGCTCCATTTCGGTCGGAGCACACTTCGGCTCTGACGCCAATCCCCGCACCGGATCCGAGGGTGTTAACCACGGAGCCCAGAGAGATCGGTTCACCCTCTGCTTTCGACGTGTTGGAGAGGGTCCTCTCGAGAGGTTCGAGACACCTTACTCTTTCTTCGGATTCCGCCCCCACTCCCTTGCAGCTGGGTTTGTCTTCCATCATCCAGTCCCAAGGACAGCCTGCGTTGATGCCCCAGCCCGTCCCACCGGTGGAACACGACCCTGTTGGTGAGTCCTCCTCTGACAGTCCCACCAAGGAGGCCCCTCACAAATGTAAGTGTAAGAGGAGGCACTTGGACTCCCCCGAGTCCTTCACGGAAGACACCGATTTGGAGGAAGGGGAAGGTTCCCCCAGGTCACCCCCGAGGAAATCTCCTTTGGAGACATTATGGAAATGCTTCGCGTAAAGGGGGGGGTGGTCAGCCCAAAAACCTTCCTCGGATGAGTCTGTGTTCCTGGAGGCGTTCGCAGGCCCGTCTACCTCTTGGGTGTCTCCTACGGCCGACCCCCTGGTTGACCTCATCACTACTAGGGCATGGAAGGAACCGGATACTGTAGAGCCAATCCCCAGGAGGCCAGATAGGATTCTTAGTGCCCCTGTGGATAGGACAGCTTGGCGTAAGGGTTCCCTGGTAGATGCCATGGTGGTGGTGGCAGCCACCAAGAAGGAACTTGCCCAGGATAGTTGCTCGATCCATCCCCCTGATAAGGAGTCTCGGACGATGGATCATATCGGGAAGCGGATGTTTGCTTTCGCTACCTTTTCTGTAAGGGTGCTTAATTATTTGGCCCATGTAATTAGACTTCAGTGGGATCTGGTGAAAGAATACGCTGAGTCTCCTCATGAGTCCATGTCGGCCGAGGACAAACAAACTTTTTCGGCTCGCATGGCCACTCTGAAATCTGTTTCAAACACGTCTATGCGACTACTTTCCCATGCCACGGAGGGGGCCGCTAGAGCCAGCGGGTCTGGCATCGCCTTAAGGCGTCACGCCTGGCTCCGCCTTTGTGATTTTGCGGAACCTTTCAAGGCGTCCTTCGAAAACACACCCTTCGTCTCTACCCTTTTTGGGAAGACCATCCGCGACACATTGGTTCAGAGCGAGAAAGACGGGAAGACGCTGTCTGCCGTCGGAGTCCGCTTCTCAGCTCCTCAAATGTCCTTTTCCAGGAACCAGAGAGGACAAAAGAAGTGGTTCCGGAAGTCTCAGCAGTCCTCCCGTTATGCTCTGGACCCTTCTGCCTTCAGAGGCAGAGGGGGGACATGGTGGACGCCGGCTCAGAGGCAGAGGGGGGGCCCCGTAAAATTTTGGGTCGCAGGAACCTTTTTCTGACCGATCCACCCAGCAGCCCTGAGAGGTTGCCTGACTACTTTCTGGAGGCAGTCGGGAGGGGGCATTTTTCAAAGCACTTGGCCCAATAGGAGTCCATTACAATAGACCGCTGGGTGCTTCGAATAATATCCAGAGGTTACTCAATCCCTTTCATAAACCTGCCTCCTCAGTCGAGGCGCCTCCCTGATGTTCCACCCAGTCAGAGGGAGGCTGCAGCTTTAGAGGTAAAAAAGCTGCTAGAAAAAAGAGCCATCCAGCACCCCCCCCCCCCGGCCAATCCGGATTAGGCAATTACTCCAGGTTCTTTTTGGTGCCAAAAAAGAAGCTGGACTTAAGGCCGATTCTCGACCTTTCATCAGTGAATCTCTTCATTGCAAAGGAGAAATTCCAGATGGTCACGCTTCAATCCATTCTGCCTCTGCTGCAGGAGAAGGACTAGATGTGCTCCTTAGACCTCAAGGATGCGTACTATCACATTCTCATGGACAGGCGATCCAGGAGGTTCCTCTGCTTTTGGCTAGGGGCCAGTCATTACCAGTTCAGGGTCTTACCCTTCGGTCTCACCACAGCCCTCAGGGTGTTCACCAAGGTCATGGCAGTTGTAGCGGCCCACATGAGACTTCAGGGAATACAGGTCTTTCCTTACTAGACGACTGGCTCCTTACCGCCCCCACCAGACTGCTTAGCCAGAGATTTCTTCCTGCTTCTAGCGTCCCGATTGGGGATCACCATAAACTTGAAGTCATCCCTTCAACCAGTTCAAGCCTTGGAGTTCATAGGGGCCAAAATAGACACGCTTCAGACCAAGGCCTTCTTGACATCAGACAGACTTCGCAGTTTGACCTTACACATTTTAGCCCTTCTTCAGTCACCGGCCCCATCAGCAGAGTCAGTCCTGAGGGCTTTAGGGTCCATGGCAGCAGCAATCAATCTCGCGCCCTTAGCTCACTTACACATGAGGATTCTCCAGTGGACTTTCCAGGTTCAGTGGTCCATCCTTCACCACCCGTTGGACTTAAGGATTCTTCTCAGCAAAGTTTGCAGAAATTCCCTCATCTGGTGGCTCCAATCCCTTGAGCTTCGGGAAAGTCGACAGTTTGTTATACCGCAACCTCAAGCCAAAATGACCACGGACACTTATTGCCTCGGGTGGGGGGGGGCATTACGCGGGCAGAGCTGTCCAAGGCACGTGGACTCTGAGACCATTCTGCATATCAATGTTCTGGAGATGAGGGCGGTGCTTCTAGCGTTGCAAGCCCCTTCATGCATTTGCCCCTCCAGGGACTATTGAAATTCAGTCAGACATCATATCAGTGGTCTGGTACATCAACAAACAGGGAGGGACCAGGTCTTACCCTCTTTACCGAGAGGCCATGAGAGTTTGGGACTGGGCGATATCCACCAACCGTTTTCTGTTAGCAATGCACATTCAGAGTCGGTCCAACATCCTAGGGGAAAAACTGAGTTGAACTATCCCCTCACCTTACGAGTGGTCTCTGAATCCCTTAGTAGTGAAACTGATTTTCCGCAAGTGGGGTCAGCCTTGCTGCAATCTCTTTGCATCACCTTCCAATGTGAAGTGCAGCTAGTTTTTTGCTCTAATTCCCCCTCCGGGGGAAAGCCCCAGAAACGCTCTAGTCCATGCTTGGCCACCCGGTCTCCTTTATGCTTTTCCTTCTCTTTCGTTGATAACAAAATTCTTACAGAAAGCTCGTCGGTTGGGGAACAAGATTATCTTCATAGCCCCATGCTGGCCTCGTCAAGCCTGGTTCCCATGCCTACGGTCTCATCTTATAGCTCCTCTCTGGATCTTGGATCCCATCCCGGGTCTGATATCTCATTCTTCAGGATTGATACCCCGAATCTGGTTGATCTGAAGCTCTCAGCTTGATTGATCCAGTTCCATTAGTTGCTAGGACTCCCGGTATCTCGTCTGCAGTCAGATCTATCCTGGTAGCAGAGCATAAGCCTTCTACCAGGGAGGTTTGCAATAGTAAATGGAAGCGTTTTTCCATTTGGGTGTCTCATAGGAAATTAGATCTTTCACTGCTCCCATCCCAGCAGTGCTCGATTTCCTATCTCATTTTTTTCAGCAAGGAGCCAGTTCTTCTACTGTAAAGGTTCAAATGGCTGCCATCTCCCATTTTCACATTGGGGACAATCTCAATCCCCTCGCGTCCACCAAGATTTGCAAGACCTTTCTGAAAAGTACGTTCATCTTGAGACCTCCTACTAGGAACCCCGTCTCTCCATGGGATCTAACTTTGGTCCTTCAGGCTCTGACTCTACCTCTTTTTGAACCTGCAGCTTCTGTTGATTTGAAATTTTTGTCCTGGAAAACTGTCTTTTTTGGTAGCGATTACCTCTGCTAGAAGGGTGTCAGAACTTCAGGCCCTCTGTATTAAAGCCCCATATCTTGGTTTTCATAAGGGCAGGGTCTCTCTCAGGACTAACCCATCCTTTCTACCTAAAGTGGCCTCCGAGGTGAACATCAATCAGTCCATTAATCTTCCAATTCTTTTCCCTAACTATCAAAACAAAGGGGAGTACAAACTTCATTTGTTAGATGTTCATAGACAGTTACGTTTTTATTTACACAGAACAGCTGCATTCCACAAGTCTGATCAGCTCTTTGTCTCCTTTTCAAAACCCTTCTTCGGTAAGCCTGTGTCGAAGGTAACTCTGGCCAGATGGATTTTGAATTGCATTCTGCTCACATACAAACTATCTGGCCTGCCGAAGCCTACAGGGGTTCATGCTCATTCTACCCGCTCTATGGCTACATCTGCTGCATTCTCGTCTACTCATACTTTTATCTCTCACTATAAATTGTATTTAGTGTCCAGAGGTAGGGCAGCCTTTGGCTCTGCAGTGCTCCGGAATATCCTTCCTTGAGGACCTCCCAAGTTTTTGGTAGCTGGGGACTCTCTCCCACAGGTTGATGATCAAATGAAGTTACCTACTTCAGATAAAGAAGATGTTCATGTTTCACTGTTGCAGTCATTACACTTGGGCTCTCCGCTGGCAGGCTACATGCAGTCGGCCCGAGTTCCAAAGTCTTGGTCTGGCATCAGTTGCTGTCGCCTCTTCCCAGACGTCAGTGTGCCAGGGGTATAAAAGATGCAACCGATGCCAGTCTTTTTTGCCACGCGGTGCCTGAAGCAAAAGCAGTTAGCAAGTGCTGGTCGGCCGACTCCTGAAATTTTCGAAATTGAGTTTCAGAATCGAAGTCTTCAATAAAGCTAAGTACCCCGTTGTGGAAACTTTTTCTTGCTCCAGACCGATGTCAGTAAAAGTTAATAATTGTATCTCTTGTGGGAAGCAAATACCTCATAAGGACTTTCACTCTTACTGTATTCCTTGCCTAGGCCCTGCATGACATTACCAGTTGTCGGTTTTGTGCTAGATTCAATAAACGCACTATTAAAAGTCGATTTGATTTTGCTTTACATTATTTTGCCCGAAGGTTTAATTACATGATGCCATCGGAATAACTGACGACCGGAATTTATAAAAACGCAGAGACAAACAAAAGGACAGGCATCCGAGGTCCAAAACCGATGACAAAGCCTCTTCTAGGCCAGTCGCCGGTTCTCAGTGAGGCGCTTTCGCAGCCCCTGACACCTGCTACCTCAGAGCCACAGGCCATATCTGACAGCCACGTGGAGACACAGAGGCCTGTGGAAATTCAAGGTATTGGGCCTACGGAAACTATTCCCTCAGATGGGTCCGGAGCCGCTGAGCAGGCATCGGCTTCTGAGGGTGTTTTCATACCTTCACAGCTTACAATTAAGCCCACTACAGCAGCCAAGGCAAAGTTAAAAACACCATTAAAGACAAGGAAACAAGTACAGCATTCTACTCAACAGTCATCCATGCCAAAGAAACAGATGCTTAAAATAGCCGAAGACCTAATTACTTTAATCAGGGGTTCCCATCCCCCTCCTGACAAAAGGCCTAGGCAAGACACTGACTATGATTCCTCTGACCAGGTTTCTATTTCCTCTGATTCCTCTTCTGATCAGGGATACTCTCTCCCTTCCTATGAGGACTCTCATGCAGAAGATTCTATACCTTCAGCCTCTCCGCCTGAGGATTATTCTTTTGTGGAAACCCTGCACACCATGAGGGAGCATTTCCATTGCGAGAGCCAGGATTATTCAGAATCCAAGAAAAGGCTCGGAGACTTTCTTTTATTACCCCAGCACAGCCCCATGGCTATTCCCCCTGTGCTTGATATTGTTGATGATGTTTTCTCTGAATCCAATCTGACTCCTGATTCTTTACCCCCTGCACCAGTCAAGCCAGACAGGTACTACAGGGTCCCTGACTCTCATAAATTTCTTTACAAAAACCCTGCTGCAGATCCAGAAAATTTCTCAGGGTCCTAAAGGGGTTAAGGCTTCCACTGCTAAAAATCCTGTCCCCTCGGATAGGGATTCCAGATTTCTGGACAGATGGGGAAAAAAGTTTACACTTCTGCTATTTTAGCTGTAAAGGCTTTAAATTGCCAGTTTCACATGCTTAAATATCAACAGTAACTCATGTTATTGTCAAAGCAGAAAATGGTTTCAGTCTCAAAGTCCTGACCGTAAGGAAATGCAAGATTTATTGCACGCAGCTGAACAAGTGGGAAAGCATACTTTACAATCTGGTTTTGATTCATTAGAGGCTTCTTGTAGAGCTGCAGTTGCAGGCTCTGTTATTCGAAGGCATGCTTGGTTGAAAGAACAAAGTTTACCTGACCATGTTAAAGTCAAATTATTGGATGCTCCACTACAGCATGATACTTTGTTTGGTGTTAAGGCAGAAGAGGTGTTAAAGAAAATGGAGGGATAAAGCAAAATCAATGCAGACAATAAAGGATTTCTTACATGTTCAACCACCTAGGTTTAGCAGAAACTGGCCTTCAAAATATTGGTCCTTTCCGGTGTCAGACAGGCCACAAAAAGGCAGATACAGATGCCCAAGAGGCAGATCTCAGCCCCAAGGCTCCTACATACCTAAACAGTGGGGTGCTTCAGCCCCCAAAGGAGGGGAAGACAAATCACAACCTTATAGGAAACAGTCCCAATGACTTCCCTCTACAGATGCCAAGCACTGACCTTTTGGCAGCACCCCTAGGGGGAAAGCTAGCACTTTTCTCAAATAATTGGCACATAATCACCCAGGACAAATGGGTACTGAATATTGTTTCTCAGGTTTACAGGTTCCACTTTCACACACTTCCAAAATCAAGACGTATGCTGGACCTGCCACAAAACCAATGGGCAGAGGCACAAAAACAAATTGCTGCTGTCATGGGAGCTATTCAAAGAGTACCACAGCAAGAACAGGGGCACAGATTTTACTCAAGACTTTTCTTAGTACCCAGAAAGGACAAAGCCTGGAGACCAATACTGGACCTGTCAATCCTAAATACTTTCCTGGATGTTCCAAAATTCAAAATGTTAACACTACAGCAGCTTCTACCCATGCTGGGCAAGAAGGCTTGACTAGTTACTTTGGACCTCAAGGAGGCATACCTGCATGTCCCAATCAGACAAACTTGCAGAAGATACCTCAGATTCATAGCAGGCTCAATGCATTACCAATTCTCTGCACTGCCCTTTGGCTTATCGACTGCGCCCAGGGTCTTCACAAAATGCGTAGCGCCAGTAATTGCATTTTGCAGACAAAAAGGAATTCAAATACATCCCTACTTGGATGACTGCCTTATTCAAGCAGAGAGCAAGGACATTCTACTAAAGCATCTGGCGTTTGTAAAAAGATTACTAATTTGCCTAGGGTACACAGTAAACGAAAATAAATCAAAACTACTGCCCTCTCAAGAGATAATATTCCTGGGTGCAAGCTTAAATACAACTGCCCAGATGGCTTATCTCACGCCAGACAAACAAAGGAAACTGACTCAATACTTTCAACTGATGGCAACAAAGATCCAGCTCCCTGCAAGAAAAATTCTGCAGGCCCTGGGCTTCATGGTGTCCTGCATTCTACTAATTCCATATGCAAGACTGTATATGAGGAAACTACAATGGTATCCAAGAAGTGTTTGGACTCATCATTGTTACAGCCTGGAGACAATCCTAACTTTAATTCCCTGCCTACAACAGGAGTTTCGATGGTGGTCCCAGGCCTGTCACCACAACAAAGGACAGCCTTTCACCTTACCCACAGCCAGGCAGACAATAACAACGGATGCATCAGATTATGCCTGAGGGGCACACATGGCAAGAAAATGTATTCAGGGCATGTGGCCCAAGGAACAAATGCATCTTCACATCAATCAGAAAGAGATGCTAGCTGTACAGAATGCCCTGACAGCTTTCAAGGACCTACTACATCCAGGGCAACTACAAATAAAGATGGACAATACCACAGTTACGTGGTACATAAACAAGCAAGGGGGGCACACATTCCTACCCCCTATGCAGGCAAGCCATGACCTTGTGGAACACAGCACTAACCTATCAGGTACATCTGCAGGCACAATTCCTGCCAGGAACAAAAAATACACTGGCAGACGAACTAAGCAGAAATCTCATGGACCCTCATGAATGGAAACTAAATCCACAGGTGTTCAGCATGATAACAAGGAAATGGGGACGCTCAGACACAGATCTTTTTGCCTCCCCTCACAATTGCCAACTACAGAAATTCTGCACAAGAACTTACTACTGTCAAGCATGGAAAGTGGATGCTCTATCATTCAGCTCGAAAGCCCTGACAGTCTATGCCTTCCCTCCAATGCTTCTTCTTACCAAGGTGCTCCTAAAAGTCAGACAAGAAAGGCCAAAAAGTTATCCTGATTGCCCCAGACTGGCCACGCCAGCACTGGTACCCAATCCTAAAGAGCTCGTCTCAGGGCACAGCTTGGCCTTTACCTCAAATTCCACGGAGATAAACACCTCCAACACTCCAAAATAGTGACCTTGAATACTCGAATACTGGAACACAACACGAACAGTAAAAATGTTTGATAAATCTTTTTAATTCTGGTACCTCGGCCTTCGCCTTCTCCTGGAATACATTTTAAAAGATCAAACAACACCCCTTTTATACCACATCCAATTGAGTGATTCATTCACCCTATTAAACACTTAATCAATTAACTCAACCATAAATTTTCATTTTGAAATTTCAGACTTCATTGTTATGATGATTTCTGACCTCATTAAGTGTAATATCAACTCCATTGCATAAAAGTGTGATAGATCATGAATCTCAAATTCCTCATCTTCTGACTCAACAAAACAATCAGATTCTGCACAGTCAACTCAGAACCTTAAATCTGGCAGCATGGCAGATAATGTAGCCACTCAGACTGCATCTCTCTCTAAAGCTGTTATGGATGTCATTTTAGAAGCCAGGAGGTCCAGCACTAGGAAATCTTATGCAGAAAAATGGAAGAGATTCTGTGCTTGGAACCAGGCACAAGGGCTCGAACCACTTGTTCCAAATGTACCTCAGATTTTACAATTCCTAACTGAGATGCTGGACAAAGGCCTATCTTTCTCATCAATTAAAATCCATGCCTCTGCCATTTCAGCTCATTACAATACAGAACCTCCTATTTTTTCACATCCTCTACTAAGACAGTACCTCAGAGGGGCAAAAAACATAAGGAGAGCACCAGTACCAACTTGGAATCTCAATTTTGTTTTGGAAAAACTCACACTGCCTCTTTTTGAACCAGCCAGCACAGCTGATATACAATTCTTCTCATGGAAAACTGCTCTGCTCCTAGCAATAACTTCATCAAGAAGAGTATTAGAGTTGCAGGCATTAATGGCTGTGGAACCTTTTATCATTTTTCATCAGGACAGGGTTTCTCTCAGGACAAACCCAACATTCATGCCAAAAGTAGTTTCCAATGTGGCCCTGAACCAAACCATTCATTTACCAGCTTTCTACCCAAATCCCCAGAATAAAGGGGAGAGACATCTGCACGCTTTGGATATACACAGACAGCTATGATTCTACTTGGACAAAACAAAATCTTTCAGAAAAACTGAGCAATTGTTTGTAGCCTAACCTGCAAAACCTATCACAAAGCAGACAATTTCAAAATGGATAGGACACTGCATCCGCTTCTGTTATGCACAACATGGCAAATCAGTGCCTAAGGTCATTAGGCCGCATTCTACTAGAGCAGCAGCCTTTCTCAGGGGAGTACCAACCAAAGGCATTTTAGAAGCTGCAACCTGGAGCTCAGTGCACACATTCACCAAGCACTACCACTTGCCTCTCTACTCTAAATCCAGAGCAGGCTTTGCTACTGCAGTCCTGCAGGGCCTGGTAGCATCTCCAAATCCAATTTAGACCCAAGCCGCCCAACCTCAGCTTTGGGATTCAACCCAAGTGTAATGACTGCAACAGTGAAACACGATGAACATAGTACAGTTGTGTATCTACAGTAAATGTAGATGTTAGTGTATTCACTGTTGCAGTCCAGGTTACCCACCCACCATCCCCCTTTTCAGTGCTGGGACTTCTCTGTACGTCTCAACTCTATACAACCTATGTGGTGTATTTGCTTGTAGATGAAGGAAATGTTTATATTAGTACATGCATGCTTTTTGGCATAATTTTATTTTTCCAGCCTATCTGGGGGCACCGGACATCTGGGGCAAGAAAAACTGAAGAAAATGGCGTCGGTTGCATCTTTTATACCCCTGGTGCACTGACGTCAGGGAAGTGGCGACAGCAACTGACACCGGACCAAGACTTTGGAACTCGGGCTGACTGTGGGTAGCGCCGGCGGATAACCCAAGTGTAATGACTGTAACAGTGAATACACTCGAACATCTACACTTATGGTAGGTACATAACTGTACTTTATGTACTCACCATAATGTTCCGTTCATTTGTCAGCAACCGACCCTCCCTCCTTCCCCCTAACCTGGTTCTTTGATTACCTGAACCCTAGGATGGTTTCTCAGGTCATTTGTTTAATCTTTAGGTTAGGATTCTTCAGGTTGTTGTTTTGTCATTGGGAGGTTATATAGATGGGGAAACGTGATCTGAGGATTGGAAGGAGGTAGGGTATTATGGGTAAGGGGGAGGAGCTTGGAGGTCGGATCTCTAGCTTGTAAAGCTGCCGGCTCGGATCCGATACCCACAGGTTGCTGACAAATGGTTACCTACTCGGATGGAACGTTATGGTGAGTACATAACTTCTTTTTATTTCTTACTATTTCCTTTTTCTCCTGAACAAAGCACTCTTCTTCTCCAGGGTGCCATAACATGTGGAGACTTAGCTCAGAAAAATTTCTTCTGGTGATGCATCCTCACCAGCTGCTGGTGTTTAGTATGCTATTTTTAGATGTTATTTTGCTGAAGTAAGTTCCTCTTGTTGTACAGAGTGTATTTCTTCTTCTACAAACTTGAGTGTAATCTCTGGTTCAACCTGTTCGTCCACAGCTCACAGATTAGTACCCCCATAGGGACCCTTTTTTGTATTTTGACTTCTCTATTGTTATTTCTGTAGGGTACTACAGTCAGACATACCTTAAGCTGTTAATGTGCAGCCACCATGGTAAAAGTGTTTTTACTGTAGACCGACTCAACATAAAGATTTTTACACTGTGCGTTGTCTTGGACATTTGTAACGTACATCACTTCCTATGTTATCTGGACTAAGATAGCAAGACAACGCTGAGGTAAAGGAATCTTGCTGTGCAGAAGTTCTTGGACACAAAAAGGCTTGAGTTCCTGTCCCACTAGAGTTCCAGGTCTTCAGGCACTCAAATGGCCATCTTGAATGTCCTACCCAAGAAAATAATTTGTAGAGAAACAATCCTGAGGGAAAGAACCTTTTGAAGTCTCCTTGGGCTCAAGGGCATGGTACCTGAAGAATTGCTTTTGTAGCTCATGGCTTCAGCACCTGTTTGGCCATGGTCTCTCACACCCCTCTGGAGTCTGACATTTCTTTGCAACTTAGCTCATCATCAAGAGTTGAAATTGCGTTATTGATGTTTGGTCTGAAGCCATGATTGTAGTTACTGGGGAGAGGGTGCTACTCCCTTGGTCATTGTTTCGGAAAATATCTTTAGTACTTGAAAGTCTAGGATGCTTGACCATGTGGTCGTGTGGCCACTTCTCAAGAGAGGAAAAGAAAATCTTCTCTGTCAGAAGAGGGGGGCAGGGAGGGTGTTTGAGTATTCCGATTCAGAAGAGAAAGTGATGATATACATATTCCAGATATCTTTCCTTCTGTTATGGTACTAACAGTTGGCACACCCTGTCTGATGCATCTCTGCAGGAAGTCTCATTTGATAATACTGTATCTTGAATGATGGATCATTTTAGATAGGAGACCAAAGAAGTATCAACTGCTCAGAAGGATGCAGTGATCTTTTTGGCTTGGATGTCGCTTAAATCACTGACAGTTCCTTCAGTTTTAGCAGCTGTATAGGAATCTTCTCACAGGATTTGTAGAACCTTACTGTAAGCAAGACCAGTTGTACAGGGTTCAGGATTTTTTATAAGTAGTTTTATAAGAATCCCAGATGAAACATGAACTGCACACTTTTCAAATCCCCCCCAACCAAGTCTAATCCTCAACTGTGTTCTCGCTCCACATTTGCTCATTTTTCACCTTTGTCTCTTGACCAACCTTATGGATTACAGTTCTACTTTATCACTTTAAAGAAAATTACTTTCCCTGCTGCATCACTGCCTGTTCTCTCTGCTTTTTTCCATTGTATGGTGGTCTACATCTATTCACACAGTTCTCTCTCTTGATTGCATAAACTCCCACAGCTCTGTAGTCTGCTTGCCTGATGCCATTATACTACTACTTACTTATATCGTCATCCACTGTCATCCCTTTATTGGCCTTCATATTTTTCCCTAGACTACAACCTTCTGTTGCATACCTCTTTTCCCCCAATGTTACTACTAAAAAAGTTAATAGTTCTGAGGGGTCAATTCTAAAACAGGTGAATAGAGGGGAGAAGGGACCAAGGAAATAGACTAGCTTCAGATTCCAAAGATGCAGCTGTCTTTACAGACGAACACCAGGATTTTCAGAACCTGAAGTGTTCGGTGAGACTGGTGAGTCATTCAAAACCCACATTTGACTCTGGGCAGAATGTTCCGCGGTCCCCATATTACAAACACCAGAAGGAGGAAAGGCAGTGGAGGAGGACATATAAGGGTTGGTAGTGACTGTATAATTGATTCCTGTTGGGGTACATTTACAGTTATACCTCCCACGTCTGTTATGAAAGAGCATTTTGCTTTATTTAAAGGGTGTACGTTTGTTCTGTCAAGGCAAATTGATATTGCTGATGCGTTAGTGGAGATAAAACTGTTTGTTAAAAAACTCAATTTGAATATCTTCTTTCATGACAAAACAGTGGGGAAAATGGTGCAACTGTGGGTGAAGATCAGTCAGAAAGCGTAGTACCTTTAATCCCACTTTACACCCCACTGTACAAGTTTTTGAAAAAGTGGTTATGGAAGCCATATACAGGACCTGTGCTAATAAGAAATATAATGGTTCCAGTTTATCTGTGGAAGAAAAACTTTTATTTGATCAGCTACGTAACGATAAAACCATACGCCTCATGCAACCTGACAAAACAGGGTGAGATGCTTATATATGACGCGCAGGATTATTCCAATACTGTGTTGGAACTTCTACATGATGTTGATACCTATACACCTGTTTCTAAGAATCAGATTCATATAGCGTACCCCAGGACTAATTTACACTTGGAAGAATGTGTTAAACCAACGAATTGACATTGATACCAATCATTTTTTTATGCAACCCTAACCCTATTATACTCCAACCCCCATTTAGAAAATATTCTCAGCAACGGGGTCCAAGCTATATCCCCTATATATCCATGCTAATATCCCCTACTATATATCCTCTAGCTGTTTTGCTTGATGGATGGGTTACATGTATTTACAATGTTGTACCACATCTTATAATGAACTCCTGGGACTTTTTAAGTCACTTAAAAAAATCACATTTGTGACTGTAAATGTAAGAGATCAGTTCACACTTATTCGTAAGGCTGAAGGTCTATAGTATTTCCATCAAAGTTTGATTCAGTGGTCTACTCTTTCAAAAGATAGAATAAATCTTATTATTGAATTGACGGGCCCTAGTCCTGGATCACAAGTACATCTATTTTGAGGCGGAATTCTTCCAGCAAGTTAGAGGTGTTACTATGGGGTCATCCTGTGCCTTTGCTTTTGCTAGCTTGGCGTTGCTAGTCTTAGAAAACTGGTTTGTGCTCAAGGGTCAATCTGCAAAACAAATGCATCTTTATGTAAGATTTTTAGATGACATATTCATCTTTAAAATACTAATCTCCCATCAGGACACAAGTGCTGTTCAGGAATTGAATTCTGCTCGCTGAGTACACTCAAGCAACTCTGCGGTCCACGGCTACCACCCCACCCATACAGTCTAAGAAGGAATCAGTACTGCAAAACTAAAACAACGATATTATTTATTTATTTTACATTTGTTGACTGGGCTAGTCCAACTGGATACATGTCCATTTTCAGTGGAGGCCCGGGGAGAAAAGCTCCAAGAACAGAGGTACATAAACAAATACAAGGACAAAGCTAAAGCAAGTAAATACACTGACGTTTATAGGCAAAATAAAGCAAGCAAGTAGTTATATATATAGTTTAAAAGAGATACAGACTTGTAAAGATGGACTAACAGGGCTACATTGTGGACCCTTAAGGTTTTGGGTTGGGTGGAGGCTTAGGTAGGCCTAGGTGAGGCAGGGATGTTAGCTATTAGTCTGGATTGGAGCAGGGGCATAGCCATTGGGACTTCAGGAGTGCTCTGTATTTTAAATTGGTGCAGAGAGGTCATAAGTCTAAGGTTGTTTGGGAGGGCATTCCAGGATTTGCCAATGGAATTGGCATATAGAGCTTCACCACCCGGGTTGTTAGATTTAATGGTCAGCACTTGTAGACTTTTGGATGACCTGAGGGACGTAAGGTTGGAGTAGGGGGTAAGTATTTTGTTCAGTGAGGGGGTTTCATCTGGATGGTTGATAATTTTAAAAGCCTCAGTGAGTTGGTTGAGTTTGAGAATGTTGGGCAGTTCTAACCATTCCAGTGTCCTTAGATTTAGGCAGTGATGGGTGCGATAGGGCATTCCAGTTATGAATCTGGCTATGTGGTTATAGGTAGTAGAAAGTTTATTGAGCTCTGTCTTGTGAAGGAAGGAGAATATCGGGGAGGCATAAAGGTGTGTGGAGAGGAGGTGGGTCCGGGCGATGGTTAGTTTGGTGTGCGGGGGTTAAGAAGTTCTTTATTCTATACATGGACCCTAGTTTTTTGTTGACCGACTTAATGGATAGGTTTACATGCATATCAAATTTGAGTTTGTGGTCTATGGTCACCCCTAGTAGTTTGGTGTGGGAGACGGGATAGATTATGGTACCATTGTTGGAGGACACATAGAAGGTTGGGTTGTGGGTATTAGGAGGTTCTATCCCTTGGGCGGTAGCTGGAGTGGGGAAAAATAGAAGTAATTTGGTTTTGGTTGGGTTAAGTAGGAGTTTTAGTTCCGAGAACCATTTTTCGACTATGGAAAAGCAGTTTTGGGTTTTGACTTGGAGTTTGGCGAGAGAGACGTCAGAGCAGATCAGGGTGGAGTCATCTGCATATTGAATGCAGGTGGCTTTGGGAATGATAGTGTGTAGACCATTTGTAAAGATGGAAAAAAGAAGGGGACCGAGAATAGATCCTTGGGGAACACCGATATTAGTGGGGAGTAGGTCTTATAGCCTGTTTTGCCACTGAACCGCCTGTTTTCTACAAGAGAGGTTGGCATTAAACCAACTTATGGTTGGTTTGCTAAGATGAAAGGTTTCCAGTGTGTGGTGGTTGACCATATCAAAGGCTTTCGATAGGTCTAGAAAGAGCGCTGAGGATATTAATTTGTTATTGCGGTTGTAGTTGACTGAGTCAACAAAGGAGAGGAGAGCAGTGGTTGTGCTATGATGGGGGCGAAAGCCGTGTTGAGTGTTGGACAGGAGGTTGTTTTGTGTGAGGTGGGTAATGAGTTGCTTGTGAACGCAGCGTTCCATAATTTTGGCTAGAGGAGACAGTATAGCTATGGGTCAATAGTTAGATGCGTCAGTGGAGGACCCTCCTTTATGGAGAGGGATGATATAAGAGATTTTCCAGATTGAGGGAATAGCAGCTTCAGAAATGGTCCGGTTGATCAAGATTGAGACAGGGTAGGCTTTGGCATCAGATGCTATTTGTAAGTATTTGGCTGGGAGCAAGTCAGCCGCTAGGGTGGTTGGTTTAAGTTTTTTCAAGAGGGTACGAATATAGGAGGTGGAGGTAGGTTGTAGGTTGAAGGCAGGTTGGGTTGGGTCTGTAGTTAAGGTTGCAGCCGAGGGAGAAGTAGTAAGCTGACTGGCGAGGGACTGGATGGTCTCAGTAAAAAAAGAATTAAAAGTGTTGGCTATTTCGCTTGGATCTTTATCCATGAGTTTTTCAGGGGTAGGGGTGGTAGATTTACCTGGATGAAGGAGGTGATTGAAACCAGCCCAGAATTTTTTAGGATTATACTGATGTTTATCTTGGAGGTGACAGAAATATTGTTTTTTATCAGACATAACGGCTGCTTTGGTTGAATTTCTAAGCTGCAGAAACTTGATGCGATCTAGGGGGGTTTTTGTGGTTCTCCATTTGTTCCAGGCCTGGTCTCTGAGTTTAATTTTAGTTTTAGTATCTTTTGTTGCCAAGGTGCGATACGTTCCTTAGTTCTAGTAAGTCGCTTAGGAGCATGAGAGTCAAGTATCTTGAGTAAGGTGTCATTAAAGTATGATACACTCTCATCTAAGGGTAGGGCTTTTAGGATGGACCAGTTACATGCCTTGAGGTCAGCAAGAAATTGGTCTGGGACAAAATTCTTGCTGTTCCTAACTAGTCTAATTAGGGGGGGTTTGTAGTTGAACATTTGTGTTTTATAATAAAGGTAATAAGGTGGTCACTAAGGTCGTTAGGAAGGGTCCCAGCGGTATAGTTGTTAGGATCCTTGTTAGTAAGAATCCAGTCAATGATGCTCTCCTTTTGTTGGGCATGTCCAATTCTAGTGGGAGAAAGAATATTTTGGGAGAATCCATGTAAGTTAATGGGAAGAGGATTTGATTGAGCGGAGTAGAGAGACCAGTCAAGTATTAACATCTCCTAAAATTATAGTTTCTTGGGGATAGTTGGTAGCAAGCCAACTAAGAGTTTGTTATAGGTTTTCAACATTTTTGCCTGGTGGTAAGTAAATTACTATGAGATTAATACTTTTTTGGTTGTTTAGGCATAGCTTTAGGGCAATCAGTTCCAGGTTAGGAACTTTTGGAGGTTGGAGTGAATTCATTGTGATGTTCAAGGAGTTCTTGAACATGACAGCTATTCCCCCGCCTTTTCTAGTTATTCGATCGGCCCTGAGGATGTTATACCCAGGTGGGATGATTTCCTCGTCCTTAGTGCTTGGTTTGAGCCATGTTTCAGAGAGACACATGATGTCAGGGGAGTGGGTTGCAAGCATAGCATGCAAGTTGTGAACTTTATTATTGATACTTCTTAGATTAAGGTGAAGCATAAGGAGGGAGCCCACTGGGCTTCTGGCTGCATTGAGGGAGTTAGGGCCTAGGTCAATATTAGGGCCTGGGTTAGGGTGGATATCACCGTCTTTTGTGATGGATTTTTTCAAGTAATCAAGTATTTTTTGGAGTTTAATTAGTAATTTAAGATGGTCCCTTGTTGAGGATGCTTTCGGGCGACAGAGAGTAGGGCGAGTTCTTTTAGGGATCAGGTGAGTAGCAGGGTAGTGAGAGGGAGGGATGAGATTGGAGGGGTTATGGGAATGCAGGGAGGTCTGACCCTTGGGGAGGTAGGCTCCTGCTAGGGCTAGGGTTTCATAACTTGTTAAAAGATAAGGTAAAATAAGGAGTAATGTTATGAGGGGGAGGGTAGTAAAAGAGTTTCTATCCATGGTGAGGGAAGAGGTTGATGAGTGGATTGAGCAAGGGGAGTTACCTTGGTACAATTGGTATGTAAAAAGCTGGAGGTGGGAGTAGAGTGTGTTGATGGAGAGAGTTTGGTGGGTGGGTAGACTGAGGGAGTAGCCTAAGTAATATAGACAGGCAGAGAAATGGAGGGGAGAAGGAGGGGACAGTTGTGATTGGGTGGTGGTAAGGGGGATGGGCTTGTTGACCTAATAAATGTAGAGGTAGTGGGGGCGGGTGGGAATAGGGGGCAGGGAGGGACGCGGAGCGAGCCCGAGCGTAGCGAGGGCGAAGCGGAGCGGGGACTACACCACATGGATTTCCCTGGGTCTTAAAGGTAACCATTTTTAACGGCAGCTTACTGTAGTTTTTGTTAAATATACCTGTTTTCAGTTAGTTATTGCTGCCTATTTCCTGCAACAGAGTGCTAGACAGTAAATAACAGTTTTAGGAAGGATAGTTCTTTACCCTGAGTCACTTTAAAATATTTGCATTAGGATTCAGAGGCATTTAGAGGAGGTTTGTTTGTGCATTCGCACTAGGAGAGGGTCCTCATAAGTCAGCAGCGATGGTTTGGGTGCCACGCGGTGTGCGTCTAGCTTGGGGGCTATCTAAGGTGAAAATAAGGAAGAGAGATAGTGTCTTTAGTGTTAGGTACCTTAGTTTAGTGAGAGACATACAAAAGCATTGCCATAGTCTTGTCAGGGTTAATCAATAGTCTGTAAGAGACAGTTATACAATTCAGTAGATAAATAAAGATCATAAGCACTATTCAGCAGGTAATACTGTTCGTAAGCACTATATAACAGTTGGTAGGACTATGCAGAACTTGAATTCTAGAGCGACGCTAAACTACGCCACAAGACATGCAGTTAATCAGGAAGAGCGTGCTCTATGAGCAAAACACACGCTAAGCAGTATTTCTAGTATTACACAGTTTACATCAGAAATGCAGCAAAGTTTGACTTAGGATGAGCGTGCTCTACTAGCAAAACAGTCGCGTTAAACAGTATACTAATGAGACAGTGCAGAACATAAGCACAATCCAGTATATTTACAGTTTAAATCACAGATGCAGCAAAGTTTAAAGTAGGATGAGCTCGCTCTACGAGCAAACACTCTGAAATAATACAATGTAAAATATAAGCACAGACTAGCGTTATCACCGTTTAAATCAGAGATGCAGCAAAGTAGGAATTAGTTTACCACATACCCTAAAACAAGGAAATGCGGCCGTGCAGGTGGGCAGGTCTGTCCCTGTACTTTTCCCTTGAGCAAAAGTAATGGCGGAAAAACCACAAGGGTGTAATGTAACCTCACTGACATCAGGGACTACACCACAAGGATTTCCCTGGGTCTTAAAGGTAACCACTTTTAACGGCAGCTTACTGTAGTTTTTGTTAAATATACCTGTTTTCAGTTAGTTATTGCTGCCTATTTCCTGCTAGACAGTAAATAACAGTTTTAGGAAGGATAGTTCTTTACCCTGAGTCACTTTAAAATATTTGCTTTAGGATTCAGAGGCATTTAGAGGAGGCTTGTTTGTGCATTCGCACTAGGAGAGGGTCCTCATAAGTCAGCAGCGATGGTTTGGGTGCTACGCGGTGTGCGTCTAGCTTGGGGGCTATCCTAAAACAAGGAAATGCGACCGTGCAGGTGGGCAGGTCTGTCCCTGTACTTTTCCCTTGAGCAAAGGATATACCTTTTGAGCCTCTACATGTATGTGTTATGATAGTGAAGCTTTAACATTAGCAGTGTTACTTAGCTCTCAGCATGCTAATAAAACTGACTGTTTGAGCCTTGTACCCCCCCTCCCCGCTTGTGCAGCAATCCTAACTGTCCACTAGACAGCATACACTTAATTCAGATCCTTCCTATTCTCTGTTATTAAAGATTGACCCTCAAGCAAATCATTCAGTGCTGTTTGCCTTAGTTTTGTATCACTTGAGCCCCACCTGTTTATTTGCATCCCTATACATTTCCTTTCATTGCTGATATATCTCCCTACTCTAATCTATGCACAAACTGGCTACTAATAAGCAAGTCAGTGTGAAGACACACTCCCAGTCTTAAACTTTGCTGTCTCTTCTCTCCTTCGCTTTTCAGGTAGAGTTTGTATTATTACTCATCCCCTCTGAGGCCTTCACTGATAGTTTTCTGCTGCTTGCCTCTCTGGTTTGACGGGTTTCTTTGTATTGCACCTGGTTCACTCCCTCTTTGCTATCCCTCCCCCAAATTCTAAGTTTGTATTAGGTTCCTGCTGTTTATGGTGCCATCTTTAAATTACTAGTCCCCCATCAAGACACAAGTGCTTTTCAACAATTGAATTATGCTTGCTGGTAAGCCATTGGATACTTAACTGGTGATCCACAGCTTGGAGGGTTTTAACCCCCGTTCTGTTCACATGGGCTTACTTTGTGCCCCACCCGCCCCCACTACATCTAAATTTATTCTAGGCACTAACCCCTCCCAATAACCAGCAACCAATCAGAACAATACTAGAAAGTCATCTCTTCTACCACAGTATCCTACCCACTTCCAATCTAACTGCTCACCTGACACAGTAATGCTACTACCTAATGTACTTCTGCTCCTTAACTGCACTCTTCTTGCAGACCTAGCATCTTACCAGGACTCCATAATAGACGCACCCAACCACTATCACTGCACCCTTGCTGTCACTTCTCTCCATTCCTTACCTACTAATTACACTTGTCATACCATCATAATCTCCATCTCAATACACACACAGTACTACCAGTCTCCTGTTACAGTCAAACAAAAAATATCCCTACAATATGACAGGTTAATTACCAGATTTGTAAAACTTATGTTTACTGCCCTATCTAAATTAGCCCTCAGTGGTGATATCCACCCTAACCCTGGTTCCTACCATTACCAACTCCTCACCTAAAAATCTGCCCAATAGCTGCTCTTTTTCGCAACTGACATTTAACAGAATGCCATCTGACCTCCTCTTCGTGTGTCTAAATATCAGAAGTATAACTAATAAAACCCATGACCTAAACATCAAAATAGCTTTAGACTCTCCTGATATTCTCATCCTGACTGAAACCTGGCTCAAAGCTCACATCAAAAGTGAGGATATACTCCCAACAGGTTATAACATTCTTCAAGTAGATAGACTAAGAAAAAGGGTGGTGTGGCTCTAATGTTCAAACACCACCTCAACATCTGGATCCTTAACAAATCTGCGCCCACATTGGAAATTCTGTATGCCAACCTTAAACTAAACCCAAATAAAACAGTCAACATCATAGGATGCTACTTCCCACCTGGCCAAAACATCCCACCCCTGGAAAACCACCTGAACTGGATCAACCATTCCATACCCCAGGAAACCATAATCCTAGGTGATTTTATTAACAACTGGCTATTTGGCAGTAACAGTCAATCCAGCCCATCACTTAAACCTTCATGGTTTCTCACAATTAATACAGTCACCTACCCGGATAAATAAAAACTCTAAGAAACCTAGTACTCTCGACTGGATATTGGTCAGTAAAGACCCTCACTCATAGATGTTCTTCATCTCACATTGCTGCAGTCCTTACATATGGGTAGTCCACTGTCCTCGGTCGGCCCGAATACCAAAGTATAAGGCTGACGTCGGTCAAGGCGCTTAAAACTGACATCAGGACGTCAGGGTACAAAAGCGCTTGACCGACGTCATATCCTCAGTCTTTTTTGCCGCATGGTCCGATGCAGAAGCAGCGTTGCAAGTGCCGTTCGGCGTTCTGAAATTTTTCGAGTTCGGAGTTTCAGACCGAATCAAAGTTGGCTAAGTACCCCGTTGGGGAATATTTTGTTTTTTTCTTGCCTCAGTGTTTTACCGGATGTCAGAAAAAGTGAATAACTGTATTTCTTGTGGGAAACAGATACCGCATAGGGATTATCATTCTTTGTGTATTCCTTGTTTGGGGCCTGAGCACGACGTTGTTGGGTGTCGCTTTTGTGCTAGGTTCAATAAGCGCACTATTAAGCGGAGGTTAGATTGTGCTAGGCTGGTCTTCAGGAAGCGGTGCAATTATAATATGCCGTCGGATTCTCCGGCGCCCGCTTCTTCGAAGAAGCGCAAAGACAAAGCAGTTAAACCCAGGCAAGAAGAGTCGTCCGTTCCGGACGCCGGTTCTTTAGAGGCGCCAGTGGAACCGGTGGTTCCGACGGAGGCTTCTCTGGAGTCCCAGGGGGAGACTTTGATATTGCAGGATGTGGCCTCTCAGGAGGCAGGTCAGGCTGAAGGGCCTTCCCAAGTTACTGTACACCCCTCCCTTCCTAGGGTGGTTAGGCCCTCTCCTTCTGTTTCCAAGGCTTCTCCCAGAGGCAGGCCAGGTTTAGCTTCTGTTGGTGTCACTCCTAGTGCAGCAGGGTCTGTGCCCAAGAAGCACATGCTTAAAATGGCAGAAGATTTGATTACTCTGATTAGAGGTTCTTTGCCCCCTCCTGATAAGAGGCCTAGGGTGGAGCCAGAGTTGGGGAGTTTTGAGCAGGCTTCGGATGTTTCTGAGTCTTCGGCTGAAGACTTGCAGGAGTACTCTCCTTATTCTGATTCTGATGCAGATGATTCGACTCCTTCTGCTTCTCCTCCAGAGGATTTTTCTTTTTCAGAGACTCTTCATTCCATGAGGGAACATTTTAAGTGGGAAGGTCAGGACTTCTCTGATTCCAGGAAAAGGCTTAGGAATTTTTGCTTTTACCCCAGCATAGGCCCTTGGCTATACCTCCTGTTCTGGATGTTGTGGAAGATGTGTTTGCAGAGGCTTCACTTAATCCTGATTCTCTGCCTCCTGCTCCTGTTAAACCGGATAGGTATTACAGGGTGCCTGAGGCTCATAAATATCTTTATAAGAGTCCTAGGGCGGACCCAGAAACTGTTAGTCAGGGACCTAAGGGTGTCAAGGCCTCTGTTGTAAAAATCCGGTTCCTCCAGATAAAGAGGCCAGAGCTTTGGATAGATGGGGAAAGAAAGTCTATACATCTTCTACCCTAGCTATGAGGGCTTTGAATTGCCAGTTTCATATGTTGAAATATCAAAATTATCTTCTTTCTCAATTGAAGTCTAAGGTGGATGCTCTGGCGGAAGGCATTGAGTGTAAAGAATTACAAGATTTGGTGCATGTTTCAGAGCAGGTGGGTAAGCATTCTTTACAATGTGGTTTTGATGCTGTACAGGCCTCGTCTAGGGTGACTGCCACTGGTTCAGTTCTTCGCAGGCACGCATGGCTGAGGGATCAGAATTTATCTGACCATGTTAAGACAAGGATTTTGGATGCTCCTTTACAGTCTGATGTGTTGTTTGGTTCACCTGTGGAGTCAGTCTTGAAGAAAATGGAAGACAAGGCTAAGTCCATGCAGGCTGTTAAAGATTTTTTGCAAGTACAGCCTCCAAAGTTTAGTAGGAATTGGCCTGCTAAGGGGTGGACGTATCCTTCTTATGATTCTCAGTCTAGGGGTAGATCTAGACGTGGTAGGGGCAGAGCTCAGAGTTCTTTCAGACCTAGAACAGGGAGTTCACCTGCACAATCTTCGGGTGAGGGCAGGGGCCAGTCCTTTCGTAAACAGGCCCAATGACCTACCTTTTCAGCTGCCAGATCCTTCTTGCCTGGCAGCTCCTTTGGGAGGAAGGTTGGCACTCTTCAAGGAAAATTGGAATTTGATTACCCAAGACAAATGGGTATTGGATATCATACACCGAGGTTACAAGTTTTATTTCCATACCTTGCCTCCTTTCAAAGGCATGCCGGACGTTCCTCCTCAGCAAAGACTAGAGGCTCACAAACAAATTTCTCTGCTACTTCAAATAAGGGCCATACAACCGGTCCCTCTGCCAGAAGTGGGCCTAGGATTTTATTCTCGCCTGTTCCTAGTACCAAAGAAAGGGAACACGTGGAGACCAATCTTGGATTTATCTATCCTCAACACATACCTGGACATTCCCAAGTTCAAAATGTTGACGTTACAACAGCTTTTACCTCTGCTGGGCAAAGATCACTGGATGGTGACTCTGGATCTCAAGGAGGCTTACCTTCATGTTCCTATCAGGCTCAGTTGCAGAAAGTATCTGCGTTTTCGGGCTGGGACTTCTCATTATCAGTTCTCTGCATTGCCCTTTGGCTTATCTACTGCGCCCAGAGTGTTCACGAAGGTTCTGGCTCCAGTGATAGCTTTCTTCAGGCTAAGAGGAATACAGATCTATCCTTATTTGGACGATTGCCTGATTCTGGCCCAAGGAAAGGACGAACTTCTTCATCATTTACAGTATGTGATAGCAGTGCTAAGATGCCTGGAGTATTCTGTGAACGAAATAAAGTCCAGTCTAGTACCCTCTCAGGACATGTGCTTTCTGGGTGTGAGACTGAATACAGCATCCCAGATGGCCTTTTTGACCCTGGGCAAACAAAAGAATCTTTCTCTTTACTTCCATCAATTGTCTCATCAGTCCAGGCTGACTGCAAGGACAGTCCTTCAAGCCTTGGGGTTCATGGCATCTTGTATTCTGGTGCTTCCCAATGCCAAACTGCATATGAGGAAGCTACAATGGTATCTCAAAAATGTATGGACACAGCACTGCCAAGATATGGACACTGTCATTCAGATAATACCTTGCATTCAAAAGGAATTTTTGTGGTGGGCTCAAGAATGTCACCTAAACAAGGGACTCTCTGTGACCCGGCCAGAGGCGAGTCAGATTCTAACGACCGATGCCTCAGACAAAGCTTGGGGAGCTCATCTAAATGGAAAGTGGGTACAAGACACGTGGCCTGCCAGACTTCAACATCTGCATATCAACTTGAAGGAGATGTTAGCAGTCCAATTTGCATTAATAGCTTTCAAGGATTTACTTCTTCCAGGGCAGGTGTTGGTTCTAACAGACAACACAACTGTCATGTGGTACATCAACAAGCAAGGGGAACGATTCTTATCCTCTATGCAGACAAGCAATGATTTTGTGGGAGACTGCTCTCAGTTTACAGCTAAATCTTCAGGTAAGGTTTCTGCCGGGAGCACAGAACTCCTTAGCAGATGTGTTGAGCAGACAAATTATGGATCCCCACGAGTGGAAATTGGATCCTCATGTATTTCAGAAATTGACAGTGTTATGGGGAACTCCAGACATAGATCTGTTCGCTTCTCCACTAAACTACCAGCTGCCAAAGTTTTGCACAAAAAGGTTTCATCCCACAGCTTGGAAAGTGGATGCTCTCTCATTCAATTGGAGCAATCTTCATGTGTATGCCTTTCCACCTCTGCCTCTCCTCCCAAAGGTACTCCTGAAGGTCAGACAGGACAAGCCAAAGATGATTTTAATAGCTCCAGATTGGCCTCGACAGCACTGGTACCCATTACTGAGAAGTCTGGTACGGGAGCCTTCATGGCCTTTGCCTTCGATTCCACACCTGCTGTCTCAGGAGAACAGTCATTTACTCAATGTCAAACTTCACTCTCTACATCTAACAGCCTGGCATATTCTGTTTTAAACCCTGGAGGGTCTCAGCTTCCACAGCAAGTTTTGAATGTTATTTTGGAGGCCAGAAGGCCCTAGTACAAGGAAAGTGTACACAGATAAATGGAGGAGATTTTTATTTTGGAGTACAGCAAAGGAATTTGATGTTTCTAAGCCTAATTTAAGTGTGGCTCTTCAATATCTTACTGAGTTACTGGACAAAGGTTTGTCCTTCTCCTCTATTAAGGTTCATGCTGCAGCAATTTCTGCTCACTATGACTGTGACCCACCATTGTTTTCTCATCCTTTGTTTAAGCAATTCCTTAGAGGGGCAAAGAATATAAGACCCCACGTAGAGCTCCTACTCCTGCTTGGGATCTCAATTTTGTGTTGGAGAAACTCACTCTACAACCTTTTGAGCCTGCAGCTACTGCCGAGTTGAAATATTTATCATGGAAGACTGCTTTTTTGTTGGCCATTACCTCTGCGAGAAGGGTTTCTGAATTACAGGCCCTTATGGCGGTTGAGCCTTTCTTAATTTTCCATAAGGATAGGGTATCTTTATGTACTAATCCTTCCTTTATGCCTAAAGTGGTTTCTAGTGTGGCTTTAAACCAAACTATTCATTTGCCTACTTTTTATGCAAACCCCAAAATAAAGGGGAAAAGATTTTGCACACTTTGGATATACACAGGCAGTTGCGATATTATTTGAGCAGAACTAAAGGGTTCAGGCAGTCTCAGCAGTTATTTGTTTCATTTGCTTTGGGTTCTCAGGGCAAGCCTGTTTCAAAACAAACTATTTCTAAGTGGATTGGGTTTTGTATTGCTTTCTGTTATTCCCATCATGGTAAGGAGATTCCAGCTGGGATTAGGCCTCATTCCACTAGGGCTACTGCCACTTCTACAGCTTTTTAAGGGGTGGCAACTAAAGATATTTTGGAGGCAGCTACTTGGAGTTCAGTGCATACTTTCTCTAAGCATTACCACCTTCCACTTTACTCTAAATCTAGGGCTGGTTTTGCCACTGCAATTTTACAGGGCATTTTGGCAGCTCCTAATGCTTTATAGTTTTGCCATCCTCCCTTACCTCTGCTTTGGGATTCTACCCATATGTAAGGACTGCAGCAATGTGAGATGAAGAACATAGTACAGTTTTGTACCTACCATAAATGTAGATGTTCGAAGATCCACATTGCTGCAGTCCAATTTACCTCCCTCCTTCCCTCTGTAGTTAGAGGCGGTTGTGTGGTTTGGGTTGTGAATATTGTAAATATTGTAAATAGGATTAGTGCAGGGGTGGTTGGTTGGTTTTTTGCTGTCTTTTGGCTTTGGCCTTTCTTTTTAGGGCCTTCTGACATCTGGGGCAAGAAAAGACTGAGGATATGACGTCGGTCATGCGCTTTTGTACCCTGACGTCCTGATGTCAGTTTTAAGCGCCTTGACCGACGTCAGCCTTATACTTCGGTATTTGGGCCGACCGAGGACAGCGGACTTACCCATATGTAAGGACTGCAGCAATGTGGATCTTCGAACATCTACATTTATGGTAGGTACAAAACTGTACTTTTGCTGGGTGTCTACCAGACAACCTCAGTGACCACACTCCAACATTCCTTCTGAGACATCACTTAAATTGTGCTAAACTCATTATCTGTAGGCAAGTCCAAAATAGGCTAAAACTCTCCAAAATTCTCCAAGTTGTTAAATGATGAATGAACACCAACTTCATGTTCAGATATCAGCGAACACTTTAATGTATTAAAAAAATCAAGATAAATGTTAGTGCTTTTGTTTAAGATAGTATTAAACTTCATCAGACATTAACCAATGATTTAAGACGCATTTAAATAACATCAGCTTACTTCTGATTGGCTCTAAAAACACTTTACATTTAACACAATTACCCTGTTAAATCATGGTTTTATATGTTAGCCATGTAAGCAGTAAGCTTCTGTTATTTAAATGCATCTTAGATCATTGGTTAATTTTTGAAGTTTAATTCTAAAATGAAAGCGCTAACATTAATCTTGATTTTTTTTTTTTTATATACATTAAAGTGTTTGTTGATATTTGAACATTTAAGTTTGTGTTCATTCATTTAACAACTTGGAGAATTTTGGAGAGTTTTAGTTTAAAGTCACCGCAGTCATTTCATTGATGCAGTTAATTTTTGTTTTATTTTATTAAATCTGAATTAGAGTAAACTTTAACCCTCTCTCCTTTATCTCATCCCTTCAAAAATGTGATTGGAAACCACTGAAGTACCTCAATCTGGATGAAGCCATCCACTTCTTCAGTAGCATCTTCCTAATCATTCTAAAGACACATGCCCCCATAAGAAATGCCAGAGTCAAAACACAGTACTCCCCTTGGCTACAAAAAAGCACCAGGGCACTAATGAAAATCAGAGATAAGGCCTGGGAACACTGACGCTTAACAAAAAAAAACAATATTCAGTCTGCCCTAAACTCCTTCCATCAAAACCCTAAGCAGGTCTGGTCCACAATAAAACTCCATTTTCCACCCAGGTGTAAAGTAGGCACCTCCCACTCCCCTTTCCTCCAGCACTATTGCTGACTCATGCAGTTAACACTTCAATGAAACCATTTTGTCTTTGACTAAACAACACAACCCTCTACCCACCCTCCCCACATCAAAGCCAAAATTTCTGCCCACAGTCTTTTCTTTTTCATCAGTACTTACCTCCTATATAAAAAAAAAAAAAAACTTCTATTGAAACTTAAGCCTACAAAACTTGCAGCTGACAATCTCCCCTCTGAATACCTATAAATAGCAGCAGAAGTCCTGGCTTATCCAGTTTCTATCTTAATCGGTCCTTATCAGAAAGCTATATCCCCACACTGTGGAAAATATCCCACCGCATTCCCTTCCGTAAAGGTGGCTCCTCCACTGAACTTTCCAGTTACCGCCCCATAGCCATCCTTTCTCCACTTTCCAAGATACTTGAGAAATGCATGCATTCTCAAGTCTTAGACTACCTCTTAGCTAATAACCTCCTCTCCAGCACCCAGCTTGGCTTCAGGCCATACCACAGCATTACTACAGCTTGCTCTTTCACTTAACGCTATCTTTCATCATAAAAATAATGGCCTGTTCTCCTCTGTTATATTTCTGTGTATGCCCAAGGCTTTTGATGTGGTCTCACACAAACTACTAATCTGTGTTCTCACTAACCTGTCCTTTTCCCAATCAGCTGCTGACTGGTTTCACAGCTATCTAGCTGGCCACCAACAATCAGTTGTCTGGAATAATGGCCTGTCTCCTTGACTTCCTGTAACACACACTGTTCCCCAAGGCTCCATCCTTGGTCCCCTACTATTCTCACTCTTCAACAATATCTATTCACAGCCACCAAGCATGCTACTCTTGAAAAGTATGCAAGTGACTCCACCCTCATCTGCTCAGCCCCAACTGTACCTGAACTTCACAGAATTACACAGGAAGCCTTTTCATATGTAGAAAGCTGGCTGTCTAATGCCCAGTTATTACTCAACTCGAGCAGGACTAAACTCCTATTCTTCCAACTCACTAAATCAAACCTAGTTATCCCCCACTTTTAATATTCTAGCCAAAGACAATACTGTCATCTCCCCAATAGAACACACCAAACTACTTGGTGTTGAGATTGATTCTCTCAGATTTGACACTCACATTTCTCTTACCATAAAAAAAGTTCACAAAAACTAGATGCATTATACAGAAACAAGCAATTTCTCACCAAGATGGCCAGGATTTCTGCTGCCAATTCCCACCTAATTTCCACTTTACTCTACGTCTCTCCTATACTTACCTACCTTAGACGAGCAGACCTAAACATCATCAAGGCTTGCTACAATAAAATTGCTAAGTTTGCCACTGGTGCATCTTATCGCAGCCACCACTGTATCTCACGTAGAGAACTTGTCTGGTTTGAACTCCAACTTATTCACCTAAATCAACTCTTTCACCCACAAGTTAGTAAACTGTCCTCTTAAAGCAGACAAAATTGCCATCACCAAATACAGTGAAAAGCATCAAATAAGGTTAGGTTAAATACATAAGTATTTTATTAAGGTATAATAAGCATCCCAGACCGGTTTCAGCCAACAAGCTTTCCTCAGTGGGAATAAAAGTACTACTACATTAATAAAATATTTATGTGTTTAACCTACTAGTCTTATTGATGCTTTTCACTGTATTTGGTGCTGGCAATTTTGTCTACTTGTATCTGTTCCTGCCTTGCACTGGGTCCTACTTGCAGAGAGTTTTTTTCCTGACCTTTTTTTTTTTTTCCTGACTTTGTCCTCTTAAAGCCTCATCCCTTCAAAATATTCTCCAGCCATACCGCCCAACCATTGTTTTACTGAGTTTTGGGGTCCAAATACTGGGGTGCCACAATTCCCCGAGTGGCACCCCTACATTTCTGCCTTTTCCCAGCTTTAGTTCTTATTTTATTTTTTAATTGTTCCCGTTTTTTTATTTTGAACTGACGTCATCACATGCGCGATGACGTCAGCTCAGGGCTATCAGCCTGTCGGAATTGAGCTTAAAGGCTCCAAGGGCACATTTCTGGCTTTCCCCATGATCTGTGTGAGCGGTTAGCGGGTTATTCAAATGAGTGCTTTAGCAACAGTAACATTAGCAAGCTCACTCTATCTGCCGTTCGGGTTATTTAGAAACATAAGTAATGGGTTCTCAAATGGATTCTGGCTCACAAATGATGAACAAGCGCTTTCTTTGGCTTCATACTGTGGAAGGAATGGCTGCCGAGCCGTATTTAAACAACAATTCAGGTAGGAAATTATTTCTGGCTGAAGAGTGAGTAGGAAAGGAGGACTTATTTCTGTGTGTGTGTGTGTGTGTGTGTGTGTGTGTGTGTGTGTGTGTGTGTGTGTGTGTGTGTGTGTGTGTGTGTGTGTGTGTGTGTGCGTAGTGAGTGTGTGTGTGTGCAGTGTGTGTGCGAGTGTGTGTGTGTGCTGAGTGTGTGTGTGTGTGTGTGTGTGTGTGTGTGTGTGTGTGTGTGCGAGTGTGTGTGTGTGTGTGTGTGTGTGTGTGTGCGAGTGTGTGTGTGTGTGTGTGTGTGTGTGTGTGTGTGTGTGCGCGAGTGTGTGTGTGTGTGTGTGTGTGTGTGTGTGTGTGTGTGTGTGTGTGTGTGTGTGTGTGTGAGTGTGTGTGTGTGTGTGTGTGTGTGTGTGTGTGTGTGTGTGTGTGTGTGCGCGCGAGTGTGTGTGTGTGTGTGTGCGCGCGCGGGTGTGTGTGTCTGGATATGAAGCAGGAGAATAGTGCTCCCCCAGCTAAGCTCTTGGGTTTGGTCATGAGAAGTGAGTGAGTGAAAGTGTGTGTGTGTGTGTTAGTGAAAATACCCCCAATGTGTTATACACCTGCTGGCTAGAGGTATTCAGGCTCAAACCCTGTACCTTGGGTACAGGGTAAAAAGAGCCTAAAGTCCCTAGCCACCACCACTTCTGAATTAAACCCTCATATTTTTTATCTATTCCTCATAAAATCTGTGGTTTTCAGGATTGTGACAAATCACTGAATGATTGAATTCACAAAATAGTAACAGGCATTTGAATTTCAGACTTCATATTCTTCAACTAAATGGTAACACAAAACCTAATTCAGGCAGAAAGCCAGGATGCACTTTTGAATCATCTGGCTTTTGTAAAAAAAAAGGTGCTAACTTGTCTGGCATACACCTTAAATGAAAAGAAATCACACCTGGTACCCTGTCAACAAATTATATTCCTGGGAGCAAACTTGAATGCAACTTCCCAGATGGCTTTCCTCACGCCAGAGAAACAAATTAATTTGACAACCTACTTCAAACTAATGGCCACAAAAACCCTGCTATCTGCAAGGTAAATACTGCAAGCCTTGGGGTTCATGGCCTCCTGCATTCTAATTCCATATGCAAGACTGCATATGAGGAAACTACAATAGTATCTAAAAAGCCCATGGTGTCAACATTCTCAGGATCTAGAAGCAATGATTCATATCCTACCTTGCCTACGGCTACAGTTCCTTTGGTGGGCAGAGGCCTGCCACCAAAACAAGGGGACTACCATTCACTCTACCCCCTGCCACCCAAACCCTAACAGACGCATCAGACTATGCATGGGGGGCTCACCTGGCAGGGAAGTGCATTCAGGGCAAATGGAACCCAAGTCAAATGCACCTGCATATCAATCAAAAAGAAATGTTAGCTGTACAGAATGCTCCGACAGCCTTCCAGGACCACATTCTTCCAGGACAATTAATGGTAAAGACGGACAACACCACTGTTATGTGGTACATAAATGAGCAGGGAGGTACCCATTCTTACCCCCTCTGCAGACTAGCCATGGCACTGTAGAACAAAGCCTTGAGCTACCAAGTGCATCTACAGGCTCAATTCCTGCCAGGAAAACTAAATACACTAAGATGGACTAAGCAGAAACGTCATGGACCCACATGAGTGGAAACTGGAACTAAAGACTTACAACATGTTGACAAACAAATGGGGGAGCCCAGATATCGACATGTTTGCCCCCCCCCCCCCCCCCCAGAACTACCAATTGGACAAATTTTACACAAGGACTCCCCTCAAGCAAGCTTGGAAGGTGGATGCTGTGTCCTTCAGCTGGAAAAAACTATCAGTTTATGCCCTTCCTCCTCTGCCTCTCCTCTCCAAAGTACTACTAAAGATCAAGCTGGACAAAGGTATTGATTGCACCAGACTGGCTATGCCAACACTGGTACCCCCTCTTGCACAGTGTATCACTGTTGGCTCCATGGCACCTGCCTCAGTACCCTGTTGTCTCAGAAGGAGAACCATATTCTGTACCCTCAGCTTTAAACCCTGAACCTAGCAGCCTGGCTAATAAACTAATATCTTCTTTACCATCCCTCAGTAAACAAGTGTTGAATATCATTTTAGAGGCAAGGAGGCCTACTACTAGAAAATCTTATGCTGAAAAATGGAAAAGATTCTGTGCCTGGAACCAATCTCAAGGGATGGGCACAGCAGCACCCAACTTACTCAGATTCTTCAGTACTTAATTGAGATGTTTCACAAGGGCCTTTCTTTTTCCTCCATCAAAATTCACGCCTCAGCCATTCAGCTCATTATAACACAGAACCACCGCTCTTCTCTCATCCATTGCTCAAGCAGACCCTCAGAGGGGCCACAAACTTGAGACCTCCAAGGAGAGCCCCAACTCCAGCCTGGGACCTTAACTTTGTATTGGAGAAACTCACTCTTCCGCCTTTCGAGCCAGCTGCTAGTGCAGATTTAAAATTCTTTTCTTGGAAAACAGCCTTCCTTTTAGCAATCACTTCAGCAAGACGGTTATCTGAATTACAGGCCTTTATGGCAGTGGAGCCTTTCATCATCTTTCATGTGGACAGGGTGTCCCTCAGAACCAATCCCTTCTTCATGCCCAAGGTGGTATCCAGTGTGGCTTTTAATCAGTCTGTTCATTTGCCAACTTTCTTTCCTAATCCACAGAACAAAGGGGAACGGATACTGCACTCCTTAGATGTGCACAGACAACTTCGATTTTACTTGGACAGGACTAAACCTCAAAGAAAATCTGAACAACTGCTGGTGGCATTTGCTGCAGGGGCAGAGGAGAAGGCTATTTCAAAGCAAACCATTTCTAACTGCATAGGCCATTGCATTCATTTCTGCTATAGGCACCAAGGAAAACCTGTCCCACAGGAGATCAGACCCCATTCAACCAGGGCTGCATCTACCTTTACAGCCTTTCTCAGAGATGTCCCTACCAGGGACATCCTAGAAGCTGCTACCTGGTGTTCTGTACATACTTTCACCAAGCATTACCATTTGACAATTTTCTCTAAATCCAGAGCTGGCTTTGCCACTGCAGTCTTGCAGGGCCCTATAGCTGGTCCTAATGCTATCTAAATTCCTCCTCCCATCCTTAGCTTTGGGAATCTACCCAAATGTGATGACTGCAACAGTGAAACACGAAGAACATAGTACAGTTGTGTACACTTACCATAAATGTAGATGTTCGAGTATATTCACGGTTGCAGTAATGATTACCCTCCCTCCAGCCCCCTGACTTCTTTTGGCTATGCCTCTACTCTCCTTTACTATGCTTAAAAGCTTTTTGGTGTATTTGCTTTTTTGTGTATGTATGTGTGTGTGTGTATATGTGTGTGTGTGTGTGTGTATATATATATATATATATATATATATATATATATATATATATATATATATATATATATATATATATTTGTATATATATATATATATATATATATATGTATATAGAAATTACTTCCCATTAAGGGGGCACCTGACATGTGGGGCAAGAAAAACTGATGTAATGGTGTCTGCTGCATGTTTTATACCCCTGACTACCTGACATCATGGAAGAAGAGACAGCAACCGACGCAGGACCCAAGACTTTGTTAATCTGGCCGAATGAGGGCTACTGCAAGCAGATAACCCAAATGTAATGACTGCAACAGTGAATACACTCGAACATCTACATTTATGTTGTGTACACAACTGTACTTTCTTCATGTACTCTGCTGCTCATTTATTCCATGGAGCTTTTCTTCCTGGGCCTCCACTGAAAAAGGACCTGTGTCCAGTTGGAATTTCCCAGTAAACAAATGGAAATAAATAAACAAATTTTATGGGATGGTGAAGTTGATGAAATTCATGTATTTGCAGAATATTTGAATACTACTACAGAGGTTTTGAAATTCACTTATTCCTTGAACAGAGATGAGATTAATTATCTAGACATGCTTATTTCTCATATACGCAATAGTGTCAAGTCCAATATTTTTAGGAAGGACACTTTTTGTAACTCATACCTACACTTCTCTAGTCGTCACCCTGTGTGGCAGTGAGAGTTTAGTAATGGGACAGGCCATTAGGGTGGCACATATGACATACCAAAGGGACAATGTGTGGGTTGAGTTAATTAAGTTGAAGGAAATGTTTTTTTGCAAGGGAAAAACCTGGTCAGTTCGTAGATGCTTTGCTTTTGGAAGTGTATAATAAATTGGGGGAAGGTACAGACCTTTTCTACGAACTGGGTTAACTGCACCAACAACTTGCACAGAACATACGTATGAAAGGGCACTGATAGTGGAATACAACCCGTTTTCCAAGGCGATTAAAGATTTCAATAAAAAACTGTATTTTTAAAACTAACACCAAACTATTAGATTAATGGAGAACAAACAGGTTTCTCTTGAACTAAGGGCATTATGAAGTTTTTATGTTGTAAGCAGTGCACTTAACATGAAGGTCTGATTCCTTGTAATGTTAGTAACATTATGAGAAGTAAAATCCCATTTCAGGATGGCAACTGTACTAGTCAAAGAGAGGTGTACCTTGAGTATTGAAGAAGGTGCCCAGCATTTTATGTTGGCAAGAGCAAGCGTGCCTTAAGGACATGCATTTATGAACATACCTATGACACTGCCAGCAGAAATGAAAACAGTGCCTTGTTTAAACATTCCATTGATTGCAATGGATTTAATAAATTCTGTTTTGGTACCGGATCCTAAGGGGGGATTGGAAGACTTGTTTAAAAGTAAGGGAAAATGAATTGGCAACTCAGATTAGGAGCAATTTCCCACCTGGTTTAAATGAGAATGCATCTATCACACCTGTCCTAAACTTAAAACTTAATAAATTATAGGTTGCATTTTTCAAGTGATTATCAGTTTAAAAACTAAAGCGCGTGTGTGTTTTTCAAATAATGTGTGAAGGTTTTTGTAATAGGGTTTATTTCCTCATGTAATTCTGTTCTCTTCTATTCTGGTTATTTAAAAGAAAAATGGACTTGATTTATAAACAGCCAATGAAATTTGTGTCTTAAGTTGTAAATATTGCCTCTGTTCTTATGAAGATGTTCTTCGTGTTTCACTGTTGCAGTCATTACATTTGGGTAATCCTGCTGGCATGTTGCCCTCAGCCGGCCTGAATTCCAAAGTCTTGGATCCTGCATCGGCCGTTGTCATCCCTTCCCTGACGTCAGATCGCCAGGGGTATAAAAGAAGCAGCCGATGCCATTTTCTTCAGTCTTTCTTGCCGCGCGCTGCCCGAAGCAGAAGCAGTTCGCAAGTGCCGGTCGGCCGACTCCTGAGATTTTCTTTGAGTTTCAGATCCGAAGTCTTCAATAAAGCTAAGTACCCTGTTGGGGAAACTTTTTTCTTGCTCCAGACCGATGTCCGGAAAAAGTTAATAATTGTATTTCTTGTGGAAAGCAAATACCTCATAAGGATTTTCATTCTTACTGTATTCCTTGCCTAGGCCCTGATCACAACATTACTGGTTGTCAGTTTTGTACTAGATTTAACCAACGCACTCTTAAGCGTTGGTATGATTTTGCTTTAAACCTTTTGGGGCGCCGGTTTAATTATCCTGAAATGTCGTCAGATAGCCATCCGACTACCGGAGTTTACAAGAAACGCAAAGAAAAAGAAAAACAACAGAGGCCCAAAACCGACAACGAAGCTTCTCCTAAGCCAGTTGCTGGTTCTCAGTGAGGTGCTTTCACAGCACCTGACGCCCACTACTTTAGAGTCGCAGGCCACTACCGATTCCCACGTGGAGTCGGCCATGCCACTGGATACTCAAGGTACTGAAGCATCGGATGCTAATCCCTCAGATCGGTCTAGAGCCGCTGAGCAGGTACCGGCTTCTGAGGGTGTATTCAGACCTAAACATCTTTACATTAAAACGACTTCAGCATCAAAGGCAAAGACTAAAGCACCTTCTAAAGCAAAGAAACAAACTCAAGAGCCACATGGACAGGCCTCTCTATGCCCAAAAAACAGATGCTCAAAATGGCTGAAGACTTTATTACCTTGATCAGGGGTTCCCATCCCCCTCCTGATAAGAGGCCTAGGCAAGACACTGAATCTTCAGATCAGGTTTCTATTTCTTCTGATTCCTCTTCTGATCAGGAATATTCTCTTCCCCCCTATGAGGATTCTGATGCTGAAGAATCTATTCTTTCAGCATCTCCTCCTGAGGACTATTCCTTTGGGGAAACCTTGCATTCCATGAGGGAGCATTTCCACTGGGAAAGCCAAGATTTTTCAGAATCTAAAGAGACTCAGGGATTTTCTTTTACTGCCTCAGCACAGGCCTCTAGCTATTCCACCTGTGTTAGACATTGTAGATGTGTTTTCGGAGTCAAGTCTGACCCCCACCTCCAGCTCCTTTTAAGCCTGACAGATGTTACAGGGTTTCTGACTCACACAAATTTCTTTTTAAAATCCCTGCTGCTGACCCAGAAACTATTTCACAGGGTCCAAAGGGAGTTGAGGCTTCCACTGCAAAAAACCAAACCCCCTCTGACAGAGATTCAAGGGCACTGGATAGATGGGGAAAAAAGGTTTACGCATCTGCAACTTTGGCTATAAGGGCCTTAAAGTGTCAATTTCATATGCTTAAGTATCAGCAACATGTCATGGGATTGCTTAAACAGAAAATGTTGTTAAATTCTGAATGTGCAGAAAGCAAGGAAATGCTAGATTTATTGTATGCAGCAGAACAAGTTGGAAAGCATACTTTGCAATGTGGTTTTGATTCTTTGGAGGCCTCCTGCAGGGCCGCAGTTACGGGTTCTGTAATTAAGAGGCATGCTTGTTTAAAGGAACAAAATCTGACTGATCATGTTAAAGTTAAATTACTAGATGCACCTTTACAGCATGATACTTTGTTTGGTGTTAAGGCAGAAGAGGTGTTAAAGAAAATGGAGGACAAAGCTAAATCTATGCAAACTGTCAAATAATTTTTACAAGTACAGCCACCTAGGTTTAGTAGACACAGGCCTACAAAAAACTGTTCCTTTCCTGTGTCAGACAGACCTCAAAGGGGCAGATCCCAGGCGCAAGGTTCTTATAGGCCCAAGCAATGGGGTGCTTCTACCTCCAAAGCCAGAGAAGATGGATAACAAACATACAGAAAACAGTCCTAATGACTTCCCCCTGCCTGCACCAAGCACTTATTTTCTGGCAGCACCCTTAGGGAGAAAATTAGTACTTTTTGCTCAAAACTGGCACATCATAACCCAGGACAAGTGGGTTCTAAACAGTGTCACAAGGATACAAGTTCCATTTCCATACTATGCCAAAGGCAAACTGCTGGCCAGATCTGCCAAAAAATCAATGAGCAGAGGCGCAAAAACAAGTCACATCCCTCGTGGACATGGGGGCCATTCAACAAGTACCAGAGCAAGAGCAGGGACAAGGATTTTACTCAAGACTGTTCTTGGTACCCAGAAAGGACAAGGCCTGGAGGCCGATACTGGACCTATCTATTCTGAACACTTTCCTGGATATTCCAAAATTCAAAATGTTGACTTTGCAGCAGCGTCTGCCCATGTTGGGCAAGAATGCTTGGCTTGTGACTTTAGACCTAAAAGAGGCATGTTCCAATCAGACAATCATGCAGATGATACCCAAGATTCAAGGCTGGTTCAATGTATTACCAATTCTCTGCACTGCCCTTTGGATTATCTACTGCTCCCAGGGTCTTTACAAAGTGCCTGGCACCAGTAATTGCATTCTGCAGACAGAGGAATACAAATATATCCTTACTTGGACGACTGTCTCATTCAAGCAGAGAAAAGGACATTCTTCAACATCTGGCGTTTGTGAAAAGACTTCTAACATGCCTAGGGTACATGGTCAACAAAAACAAATCAAAAGTAGTACCCCCTCAAGAGATAACATTTCTGGGTGCAAGCTTGAATACAACTGCCCAGATGGCTTCTCTCACGCCAGTCTAACAAAGGCAACTGACTACCTATTTCAAAGTGGTATATACAAAGAACTCAGCTTCCACAATCCGATAACCCTTTAATAAAGTAAAATAAAAAATGATAAGCTCTTTCTCGACCTCAAACCATCGCTTCATCAGACAAGAACATTGAATAAAGACCATATTATATACAAGTCACTAATTGAACAATCATCTGATGTGATCAATTCAAACATTGTTTAAACATTTTTTAAAGGAACAGAGTAAAAGTCAATGTAAAAATCAGTCCCTCTCAACTGTTAAATATAAATATATAAATATAAACTAGAGTAAAAAACTTATTTTAACTCGCATTAAAAATGTATGGATAAAAACATGTTAATAAAATATTTAAAAAAACAAATAACTGATGTTTAAGGCATCTCAGTTTTAAAAAGGGTTTGACAGAAAATGTGCCATTTAAACCTGGTGGTTTTTCAGCATTTAATAAAATAATCCACTTTTGTTCTGCTGCTTCTGTAATGCTGCCAGTGTCTCCTCCTCATAAATTAGCCTCTATGACCTGTATAACAAAGAACCTACAAAAGTGTGTGTGGGATCTGTTAAAATAACATGACTAGCCAATGCAATATTGGCCTTCTGGTTTTTGATGTCCCTAATGTGTTCCAGAATCCGGTCCTTTAGTAGCCTATTGGTTTTGCCTATATAATATGCAAGGCATTTCGTACAAAATGCAAAATACACTAAATTAGTAGTAAGACAGTCAGCATAATAGTTTATCTTGATTGTAAATTTGTTGGTGGGATGTGTATAAGACTGTATTTGAACAAATATATTGACAAGCAGAACAATGTCTGCAAGTAAAGGTGCCTATTCTCTTTGATTCACAATGTCTATTGACAGTATTCTTGTAGCAAAGATGGTGCCTCAGGGACTTATTGTTTCTAAAAGAAAAAGCTGGTGTATCTTGAATAATATCTTTAAGTTCTGGAATCTCAAAATGTTCCAATTCTTTTTTACTATCTCACAGTAGTTATTAATATCTCTAGAGTACTGAAAGATGAATCTAAACCTATCAATAGTGGTGTTTGGTATTCTGTTCTCCATTTCTTCATTACTAGTGTCTCTAAAATAAGGTCTTCATTTATCTCTTCTGCGTGTCCATGCTTGTTCTATCACCTTATCTATTTCTTGTACAGAATATCCTCTTTCTAAAAATTCCTGTTTGCATGTCAGGAGTGCTTTATATGTGCCTCAGTGTCATTATTGTGTAACCTAAGGATTCAGTATACTTGTCCTTTCAGCGTATTCCGAGGAATATGTCTAGGGTGCATGCTGTTTTTGTGAAGTAATGCATTCTTCTTAGTTGGTTTCTTGTATATACTACTGCATATTTCATCAAGTTCTGATTTTTCCTACTTTACATCCAAAAACTCTATTTCATCAACAGAAAATTTGTAGCTGAACTTCAAAAAATCAGTAGTACTATGCATAAATTCCACAAATTGATGGAGTTCTTGGGTGTTACCTCCCCATAACAAAACAAATGTCCACAAAACGGACGTACCAAAGCACTTTTTCACAGAAAGCATTAGTAGTAGATAGAAAAGTAGATTGTTCCCAGTGTGATAATGTTAAATTGGTGTAGCTGTTGGCACAGGCTGTGCCCATTGCTATTCCAGTTTTCGGAAGATGTCATTTTCAAAAATGAAGACATTATTTTCTAATATTTCCAGTAAAGCACAAATAAGCATGACTTGGTCATTTTCAAAACATCTATTCATAGTGAGAAAGGATCTAATCATTTCTATACCCCAGTCATTAGGAATAGAAGTAAAGATTCTATGTCTAAGGTGACAAACATGAATTTACTATTCAAAGTAAGAAGTCTATTGTGCAATCTTTGTAAAAAAGTTTGTGTCTTTCAAAATGGTATGATAATTATCTAAGAGTATATGCAAAGTATTCTCAACATAAATGGACAGTGCCTCAGTGCACCATCCTCCACCCTATACAATAGGTCTCATGGGTGGAACAGACCTATTTTTGTGCATCTTGAGTAGGCCATATACTTTGGGAATCATAGGATTGTTTGCATTAAAAAATTTAAACAAATCTTCATCAATTAGACCTGTCATAAGTAGGTCAAAGACTAAAAAGGATACTCTTTCAGTTATGCCATTGACAGTTATTCTAGAAATACACGGAGTATTAGCATCTTGTAAAAGCACTTGCGTTTGTGATAAGTATAGTTCCTTATCAAGAACAACAATCCCACCATCCTTGTCTGCAGGTTTGATTTCTATAAAATGCATATACTTAAGTTCTTGTAGGACATCAAAATCTTGTCCTGTTATGTTACAAAAATTAACTCGAGTGCCATCATCAAATAGAGTTCTAAAGTCTGACTCACAAACATTAATAAAGGTTTGAACAGTGGGATGTATAATTGGAATACCTATTTCAAAATGTTGGCAACAAAGGCCCAGTTATCTGCAAGAAAAATTCTGCAGGCTTTGGGCTTCATGGCATCCTGCATCCTACTAATTCCATATGCAAGACTACATTTGAGGAAACTTCAGTGGTACCTAAAAGGTGTTTGGACTCAACATTGCCACAGCCTGCAAACAGTCATTACTCTCATTCCCTGCCTGCAACAGGAGTTTTGATGGTGGGCAAAGGCTTGTCACCGAACAAGGGACAGCCATTCACATTACCTCCAGCCAGGCAGACACTGACAACGGATGCAGCAGATTATGCCTGGGGAGCCCACATGGCAGGAAGAGACATTCAGGGCACATGGTTTCAAACCAAATGCATCTACATATCAACCAAAAAGAGATGTTAGCTGTTCAAAATGCCCTGACAGCCTTCAAGGACCTACTTCATCCGGGACAACTACTGATAAAGACAGACAACACCACGGTAATGTCGTATATAAACAAGCAGGGGGGGCACACATTCTTACCCCCTTTGCAGATTAGCCATGACCTTGTGGGACATATCTTTGACTTACCAAGTACATCTGCAGGCACAATTCCTGCCAGGAGAGGAAAATACTCTGGAGATGAACTAAGCAGAAACCTCATGGATCCCCACGAGTGGAAGCTGGATCCACAAGTCTTCAGCATGATAAAAAGGAAATGGGGATGCCCGGACATAGATCTATTTGCCATCCCTCTCAATTACCAACTAAAAAGATTCTGCACAAGGACTTATCACAGACAAGCATGGAAAGTGGACGCCCTATCTTTCAGCTGGAAAAACCTATCAGTATATGCCTTTCCTCCAGTGCCTCTCCTCCCCAAGGTGCTCCTAAAGGACAGGCAGGAGAAGCCAAAGATGATATTGATTGCCCCAGACTGGCCACGCCAGTACTGGTATCCAGTACTAAGGAACTTATCTGTATACCCGGCTTGGACCCTTACCTCAAATACCTCGACTACTGTCCCAGCAAAACAGTCAGATCATGCACAGCCAACTCAGGACATTAAACTTGGCAGCATGGCGGATAATGTAGTCGTACAAAAAACACCTCTCAGTAAAGCTGTGATGGATGTCATTCTGGAAGCCAGAAGGCCTAGTACTAGAAAGTCTTATGCTGGAAAATGGAAGAGATTCTGTGCCTGGAACCAAGCACAAGGAACTGATGCAGCAGTACCAACTATTCCTCAGATTTTGCAATACTTAACTGAGATGCTGGACAAAGGCCTATCTTTTTAATCAGTTAAAATTCATGCCTCTGCCATTTTGGTTCATTACAATACAGAGCCACCACTTTTTTCTCACCCTTTATTAAGGCAGTACCTCAGAGGAGCCAAAAATTTAAGGCCCCCAAGAAGACTACCAATACCTGCATGGGACCTCAACTATGTCTTGGAAAAGCTCACCCTGCCTCCTTTTGAGCCAGCTGCTACAGCTGATGTGAAGTTTTTATCTTGCAAAGTAGCTCTGCTCTTAGCAATTACTTCTGCAAGACGAGTTTCAGAGCTACAGGCGCTCATGGCTGTGGAACCTTTCATCATTTTTCAACCAGACAGGGTCTCCCTGAGGACAAACCCAGCATTTATGCCTAAAGTAGTGTCCATTGTGGCTCTTAAGCAAGTCATCCAAATGCCAACCTTTTACCCAAATCCACAGAACAAGGGGAAGAGAATTCTGCATTCTTTGGATGTACACAGACAGCTTAGATTCTACTTGGACAGAACTAAAGCTTTCAGGAAGACAGAGCAATTACTAGTGGCATATGCTGCAGGATCACAAGGAAAGCCCGTCTCAAAGAAGACTATTTCTAAGTGGTTAGGCCACTGCATTCATTTCTGCTACTTACACCGTGGCAAGCCAGTGCCTAAGGGCATTAGGCCTCATTCCACCAGAGCTGCAGCCACCTCAGCAGCCTTTCTCAGGGGAGTACCAACCAGAGACATTTTAGAGGCGGCTACTTGCACACCTTTACAAAGCATCATCATCATCTGCCACTCTACTCTAAATCCAGGGCAGGCTTTGCCACTGCAGTTCTACAGGGCCTCATAGCCACTCCTACTGCTGTCTAGTTCCAGCCTCCCAACCATAGCTTTGGGACTCTACCCAAATGTAATGACTGCAACAGTGAAACACGAAGAACATAGCACAGTTGTGTACACTTAACATAAATGTAGATGTTCGAGTGTATTCACTGTTGCATTCCAGGTTACCCACCCGCCTTCCCCATTTTTTCTTGGGGATTTTATCTTTCCTTCTCTGATTTGTACTACCTATGTGGTGTATTTGCTTATAGATGAAGGTAAAATTTATATTGATGTATTTCTGAATATATATATATATATATATATATATATATATAAAGTTTGGCTACCCTTTTTGGGGGCACCTGACATCTGGGGCATGAAAAACTGAAGAAAATGGCGTTGGCTGCTTCTTTTATACTCCTGACGACCTGACGTCAGGGAAGGGGTGACAGCAGCCGACGCAGGACCCAAGACTTTGGAATTCAGGCCGGCTGAGGGCAACCCGCCAGCAGGATTACCCAAATGTAATGACTGCAACATTCAATATACTCGAACATCTACATTTATGGTAAGTGTACACAACTGTTCTTTTCTCCTTCTTGGGACAAAAGCGCTCACTGTTTTTGAACTTGCTATAATAGTAAAATCTGAAGTTGTTAATCTTCTTCCTATTCATCACTGATGGGTTCAGTACCGAGCACTCTGAAACAAGTCAGCCTAATACCAAGCTCGCGTACACCAAAAACTTTCTAGCTAAGCTGCTACCTACAATGCCCTTCTCCCAGTTACCCCAGATCTTGTTTGCCAGGCAGCCATATAGCAGTTTTTCACTGAGCTCTCCAGCTAAGTGTTGTATTTTTCAAACATTTACAGTATTTTATAAGTTTTTCTCTTAAAAACTCTTCTATATCTTATCTTAACCAGCTCTACCCACGGGTATCTTCTTCTTACCATTGTTGGTAAACGCCCTTCTTTACCCTTGTGGTTTGTTTGTGTCTTTAGGCTTTTCCCGGTCAGGGGTCGCCACAGCGGAACTGCGGTCCACTAATGATTGGCAGTAGATTTTTACGTGCCGAGTTGCCAGCCCTGACGCACAATATTCAACGAAGGTACACCCATTCACGCATGTCTCCACACAAGACGCTCTAGCTGAGAATCGAACAGGACAACGTCTTACTGTGAGGCAACAATGCTACCGCAGTGTGGTACTCTTTTCTTTCCTTCCTTTTTCTATCCTTTTTTGGAGTGTTGAATTGTTTTTTTCTTAGCATGTCTGAAAAGAAAGGGACTTTGGGATTTAAGCATTGCACTTCCTGTGACCTGCATGATGAGTGTGTATATTGTATGAGGGTTTCCCACTTATCTTTGAAATCTCCCTGTCAGATTTGTCAGTTTCAGTCAGCGGACACTGAATGAAAGAAAAAATAAACGTATTTTGAAAGGCCGGCTTCCTTCACCTTTTTCTGCGGTTCTTTCTGTGTCTGAGGTCTCAACCCCTCCATCTAAGGACAAAAAACGCCCTCATTCTGAACCCTCTTCACCGGCTGGTGATAAGGGCAAGCCTTATAAGCATAAGACCCACAAGTCTTGCATGGAGCACAAGATCACCTCTGAGTTCTGCTCCAGTGGTCTCTGCAGACATTTAGATGACTTCCTCATTGGCGCCGTCCTCGACACTGACGGCTACGGTTCCGAGTGTGATTTCGGCTCCAGCCTTATTGCCTGCTGTGACCATGGCACTGATAGTCACCCATACTTCGGAGACAATGACTTCCACTCCAGCTATTCCCTCAGCTCCGAGCCCTTTCTTGGCACCAATAGTCCCCCTTTTGCCTGTTTCAAAACTGGAATCCTATGTGCTGACTTTTCCTAAACCAAGGACCCAGTACTCCCTGTCTTTGGATCCGTTTTCAGGACAAGCCTTTAGCCGCTTTTTGAACCGACCCGTCTTCCCCTCAGGAGTGTCTGTAAGGTCCATCAGGAGTCTGTCTGAATTGGATGTGGTGCACCTGTTGGATCAGCTGCTGACAGCTTAGAGGGATTTAAAATTTTCTTAAAACTCTTCCGACTCCGGGTTTTGGGTCCATTGCCCCCACAACTCCCATGTATTCTCCTTCCTTAGACCCTTCACTTCCAAGGCCCATAGCTCCGATGTCTTTGGGGGGAATCCTGTCCTCGGCGTCAACAGTGACCTTCTCTGAGGCCCCTTTGGGTTTCGGTTCCTTTGGAAACACCCCTTCCTCAATCTCATGCATGGGAGGGGCTCCAGCTACGGTTCCAGTTGTTTCGTCTCCTCACCCTGGTTTTGCTTGGGGCTGTGTCTCCAGGAGCGGGCCACATGGAGTGGGGAGTGACTCTGGTTCCAGGCTCCCACTCTTCGGGCGGGCCTGCCTTCCGGGTGATGAAGAGGGTGCTTACTTTGGGAAGCGCTCCTCCTACGTCGGACCTTCCCTCTGCTCCTTCTGAGCTGCAGCTATCACAGGCCACCTCCCCAGGGCACAGAGTGCAAGCCTCAGGAAACCACTGTACAGGGTAACCTCCTTTCTGAGTCTTCAGATGCTCCCACTGAAGAACCACCTCGGAAACGGATGTGTAGGAGGAAACACGTGGACTCCCCAGAGGAGTCCCTCACTGAGGATACGGGCTACGATGATGAAGGGTCCCCACGGTTACCCCCTGACTATGTCTCCTTTTGAGACATCCTGGAAATTTTGAGGCAGAGGGGTGACTGGAAGCCCTCCAACCCTTCCTTGGAGGAATCTGTATTCCTGCAGGCCTTCCGCTCTCGGCCCTCTACTTCTTGGGTGACCCCCCCCACCAATGAGTTAGTCCAGCTCATCGTGCAGTGGGTGTGGAAGAACCCTGATACCATTGAAGCCATTCCCCGGAGAACCAGACAAGGTACTTTCCCCTCCAGAGTAACCGCCCCATTGTTCTAGAGGCTTACCAGTAGACGCTATGATGGTGGCGGCTGCCACAAAAAAGGACCTTGCGGAGGAAAGTCCTGCTGTGTCCATCCATGCAACAGAGTGTCCCGGGCGGTGGACAGATTTAGGGAAGTGAGTTTTTGCTTCAGCGACCATTGCTGTCAGGTCACTGAATTACTTGGCACATTTTACGAGGCTCCAAAGAGATCTCATCTCTGAACTCCCTGGAGCCCTCGCGGGTCAATCCATGACGTTGCTGTCCCACACAACCGAAGGTGCGACTAGGGCAGTGGGTGCAGGTGTGGTTATGAGATGCCATGCCTGGATGTGCATTTGTGACCTTGCGGAGTCCAAGTCTTCCTTCTTGAACGCCCCTATCGAACCGTCTGCTTTGTTCGGTTCTAAAGTGAAGGACACATTAGCCAGGTTCGAGCAGGATGGAAAAACCTTGTCTACCATTGGCCTGCATGTTTCCAAACCTCAGCACTCATTCTCCAGGAACCAGAGGAGTGGAAATATATGGCACAAAAAAATCTCAAGGCCCTTTCCTTAGTACACGTGGTGAAGATTCCCCCAGAGCCAGAGGGAGGGGTTCCAATAATGGAAGACGCCCCGATTGCTTTCCTCTAGAAGCAGTCTGGGTTTGTTTTTCTCTGCACCAAGCTGCCTGGCACTCTATTACAAATGATCAGTGGGTGCAGAGAATAATTTCTAGAGGTTATTACATTCCTCTAATCTCTTACTCAAGACCTCCAAAATGCCTTCCCGATGTTCCACCCAGTCAAAGGGAACAGGCAGCTTCAGAAATAAGAAAGCTGTGTCTGAAACGAGTCATCCAATGAGTCCCCCCAGACCAATGCATATCTGGTTATTACTTGAGATTCTTTTTTGGTGCCAAAAAATGCTGGGGACTTGAGACCCATTTTGGATCTCAGCCAACTGAACAAATCATATTTCAGACCAAATTCCACATGGTCACGATACAATCCATTCTCCCATTTCTTCAGGAGGGTGTGTGGATGTGCACGATAGATTTCCGGGATGCTTATTACCACATCAAAATGGACAAGTGCTCCATGAATCTCCTTCGCTTCTGGCTGGGAGCCAATCATTACCAATAGAGAGCCCTGCCATTCTGTCTCTCGACAGCCCCCAGTCTGTTCACGAAATGCCTAGTAGTGGTAACAGCTCATCTGAGACTTCAGGGATTCCAGGTGTTTCCATATCTAGACGACTGGCTTCTCCAACCCCACCAAGCCCCTTCTGGTCAGGGCCCTCCGCTACACTCTAGCACTGGCGGAGCTTCTAGGCATCGTAATACACTGGGAAAAATCCAACCTTCATCCTACCCAACAACTGGAATTTGTAGGAGCAGTATTCAATAGTCAAACAAGCCAAGTCTCTCTCCCTCCTCACAGACTTTAGAGATTAAGATTATAAGTACAAGTGATACTCTGTCGAAGGAAGCTGTCTGCAAGTGAAGTTCTACAGGCTCTTGGGTCTATGGCGGCAACCATCCCGATTGTCCCCCTGGCTAGATTGCATGTGAGACTACTACACTGGCTCCTTTTATCCCAGTGGATATCCAGTCTCCATCCTCTAAACTCACACATCCTCATCACCAATTCCTGCAAACAATATCTCCTTTGGTGGATGAGAACAGATGAAAATCTTTGGTGCCGATCCTTCCAGATTCCCCAACCCAACGCCACTGTGACCACGGACGCTTCCCTGATAGGGTGGGAGAGGCCACTTCCAGGGAAAGACAGTCCAAGGCACATGGGCCAGCTTTAGAGGTCAACTTGCATAGCAACGTCCTGGAGTTAAGAACGGTGCTGTTAGCATTGCATGCACTTCATCCTCTCCTGTCAGGAATGATTGCAATCCAGTCAGACAGTATGTCTTGTACATAAACCGGGAGGGACCAAATCCTACCCCATATGTCGCAAGGCCATGAGAATTTGGCATTGGGTGATAGCCTCCAGCTTTGTAATTGCAACAAAAGTCCCAGGGAGCTCCAACGTACTTGCGGAAAGGCTAAGCAGATGCTTCCTCTGTCCACACAAGTGGTCTGTCAACGCGAACTTGATGGCAGAAATCTTCAGCCATTGAGGCCAGCCTTGCTGCAATCTTTTCCCTTCCCCTTCAAACAAAAAATGCAGCTACTTTTCTCTCTCTCCCCCCCAGACTGGGAATCGGAGAGTTTCGGACTCGCAGTTGGCCCGTGGGTCTTCTCTATGCTTATCCTCCCATACCTTTGATACCCCTATTTCTAAAGAAAGCAGTCCGGTTGAGATGCAAAGTAATCCTCATTGCCCCCTTCTGGCCTCAACAAGTGTGGTTTCCCTTCCTCTGACCTCCCCTATTACAACCTTATTAGATCCTGGACACTCATCAGGACCTGATATCTGACCTACAAGGGCTGACTCCCCCAAATCTGTCCACTCTTAAGCTGACAGCATGGTTTCTCTACTTCCGTTAGTCGCCAGGCAGGAAACCCTCTCTTCCCCTGTCTGTGATATTATTCTGGCCTCCCATAAAACATCCACCAGAAAACTCTACAGAGACAAGTGGAAAAGATTTGCTATCTAGTCTAATAATCAGATGCTAGATCCTTTTACGACCCCTACAGCTGCTATACTCCAGTATCTCGGAGTTGTTTGACAATGGGGCATCAGCTTCTGCTATTGGAGTCCATTTAGCAGCTATTTCCAGTTTCCACAGTGGATCCGATGGCGTCCCTCTCATCCCCACCCGACTTTGCAAGACCTTTCTCAAGGGAGTTTTCCATAGCAGACCTCCTATCAGGCAACCTGTAGAGGCATGGAATCTTTCTCTGGTTCTACAGTCTCTCTCTCTACCCCCCTTTGAGCCTGCTGTGACATGTGATCTAAAATTCCTGTCATGGAAATTTTTGTTTTTGGTAGCGGTCACATCAGCCAGACAGATGTCTGAGTTTGCAAGCCTTATGCATCAAGAGCCCGTATCTAATCTTCCATAAGGACAGAGTATCCCTTCATACTAACCCATCCTTTCTTCCCAAAGTGGTTTCCGACTTCTCTGTTAACCAGTCCATTGAGCTTCCTGTGTTTTTCCTAAATTATTCCAACAAGGGAGAATACTGCCTACTCTCATTGGACGTTCATAGACAACTACGTTTTTACTTGAACAGGACTAAGTCCTTCCGCAAGTCGGACCAACTTTTCATTTCCTTTAAGAATGGGATGTAATATATCGAAAGTTACTTTATCAAGATGGCTCAGATTGCATTACCTTTTCATACTCCCTTGTGAATGAATCTAAACCTGTTCAGATCAAAGCTCATTCAACTAGGGCCATTGCAACTTTGGTTGCCTTTCACTCCAGGGTTTCCATGGATGACATTTGTGCAGCAGCCATTTGGGCTAAACCCCATACCTTCATCAAACATTACAAATTGGATTTGGCCTCCAGGGGGAAGAGCGGCCTTTGGCTCAATGGTTCTCAGGAATGTTCTTTCATAAGGGCCACCCAGGTTTTCCCAAGTAGCTTGGGAATCTGTCCCATCAGTGATGAATAGGAAGACTAACAACGTCAGATAAAGAAGTTACGTCTTACCATAACGTTCTGTCTGAGTTGTTGATCTTCTTCCAGTCATCACACCTTCCCACCGTCCCCCACCAAAGGCTCCTGGTAGATCTTCTGGGCCCTTGTGGTGTTTCAGGGTTTTTGCACAGATATGGCCTCTGTTTTCCTTCTGTATGTTGTATGCAAACTCGATCTGAGGTAACTGTAAGAAGGGCATTGTGGATAGCAGCTTAGCTCAAAAGTTTTTGGTGTACGTGAGGTTGGTATTAGGCTGACTTGGTTCAGAGGGCTTGGAACCGAACCCATCAATGATGACTGGTAGAAGATCAACAACTCAGGTGGAACGTTATGGTAAGACATAACTTTTTTATTTTTAACTGTCTTCAGACCCTCTGTGATGTTAATTTTTGTCAAGTGTATCTAGTTGAATGCTGCAACATTTCCTTCACTTTTTTGTTCTTTTCCTACTTCCTCTTTTCTTCCTATTTTCACTTTGCATAACTTAATTATGGATATCTGCCATCTTCATACAGTCCAATTATTGCACATTATTTCCTGAATCCTCAATGTTTATTAGATCACTGTTATGGTACTCTAAACTATGCGAGACATATCCTGCCTAGAATCTGTCAACCAGCCAGTTTCCTAAGCTTTAGGGTACCTGACACATGTTCTAACTGCTGTAGACCTCAAGGAGAGCATTATGAAGACAAGACTTTTATCATTGAAGAACACACTTTGCTGTGGCTTCGAGATCGACCGTCTGCTTACATTTCATGAAGCTGGGCATATAAGTACCCCATTGAGTGCTACTTTTTATTTGAGAAAATAATTTTTTCTGTAAGAATTTGTTTGCAATTGGGACTGCTGCCAGGGTGGTTGACCAGCTCCTGCCATATTTACCCCAAGCTTACTTTAGTGTTGGGAAGACCATGATATTAAGGCTACTTTTGGGGAAGACCATGATATTAAGGCTACTTTTTTCAAAAGAGTGATGGATGTGTTTTGACACTTCTGACATATTCTCCCTCTGATCTACAAGAAAATAAATTGTTTGGGAAGCTTCAGTTTTGACTCTGGTTTTCCTCTCTGTCTCTGCAATCGATGATTGATTCCACTGTGGCTATATGGGAGTTCTTGGGCCACTTACCAGTTTGTTTTGGTCCCCCTGGACAGAGAGGCACTTCATCCATGGGCATTCAAATGTCCACTTTGGGTGAGGGTGAATCACTCTTATATAAATTGCTTCCTGCCTTCTCTTAAATCTTGCTTCTTCTCCAAAACATTATTCTGCATGTATTATTCCCACAATTTCCATTTTTTTCTATGTAATTTGCTTCTTCCGTTTTCATGGAATCCCACTACCAGTTTATATGTTATAATATTTAGTACTTCATATACAGTTGGTTTAGGTTTTGTTGTCATTTTCTAGTAACTGCTTTTTTGGCAGCTACCAGAACTGAACTTAGCAAGGCATTACTGTGTCTAGGCAATTTGATCTTGTATTCTATCTGAAAAAATAATTTCCTTAGTTACAACCATTTGCTTACCCAGAATTTCTGACAGAGTACTTTTTATACTTTTTAAAAATACTATTTATTTTGCCAACTCATTACACTCCCAAAACATATGTTCCCAGTTGCCTCTTATTACACTCCCAAAACATATGTTCCCAGTTGCCTCTTACTTTCCGCATCACTCTTCCAGCATTTGTCATCTACCTAAGGAAAAATTATTTGGAGTCTGCTTGGGGTATTAAAATACCCATGCAAACACTTCCAAGTAAAAATCCGAAATCTTCTAGACTTCGTTGCATATTTAGGAGCCATATATGCAGCTTCCCATTGTTTATTTGTGAATTGCTTATCCAGTATCTCTTCCCAATTTTTTTCTAACCTTCTCTGATTTATTCCTATAGTTATTATGCAGTATTTTATATGCTTTACTAATTAACCCTTTTTGGTAGCAGCTTCTGTTCTAGATCTATCTAAAAATTCTGTCAGAGCCATCTTTCACTTAGGATTCCTTTCTCTCTCTTTCATTTTGCCTGTACTCATATCAGTCCCTGATATGAAAAGTAGCCCCTAGCCTATACTCCAAATGTCTTCTTCCTAATTAGTTACCTTTCCATGTCTAGTTATTTGCTCTTAGTAACTTGGGTTCTTTGCCAGTTTTGTCCAATAAATTCCCAATCCCTCTTGCCTATTCTCTGTACCCCTAGTTGCAGTCATCCTCATCAGGAAAATCTCCTTTTGCTATTTTCATGTTGGCTTAGTTCTTGGAATACTTTCTCCTGCTTTATGAACATAATATTCTGCATGGCTGCTGTACTCCTTAAGGATTTGCATCTAAAATCCCACTTTTTCATTATTTCTTGAATTTCTCATTTCATTGTCATCATTGCTTTCCATTTTAAGTTATAGCTTTCTACTTGTGTTATGTATATGAGCCTTAACTGTTTAGCTCTAAAATATCCATTCAAATCAGGTAATCCAAAGCCACCTTGTTCTATTGGAAGGACAAGCTTATCCCACTTGACCCTTCCTAGATAAATTCCTTCAACTCTGTATTAATTGTCCACAACTTCTCCTCCAGTTGATAAAAATATGCCTGACCTGTATATAGAACTAGACTAAAAACATTTAATTGCTTCTAGCTTGCTATCCTTATCCACAAAGAAGAGCTTCCAGTTTCTCAGTTTTTGTATTATCTGTTTAGTCTTTTTCCACATATTGTTAGCTGCCATAAAATCCTTATTAATCTATACTCCTAAATACTTCATTTTATTGTGTCCCCATAAGTGTGGGTAGTGAGGGACCAATTCATGTGTAGGTGCATAGTATGCAGTTATAACCTTTATCCTGAAAAGACTTGAAACTGTCACAATGTTCCACAACACTGATATGTCTTTTTCTGGTTTTATCTGATACAAAATAATGTCATCTGCATGTAAAGTCAATTTTTCTGAATAAACCATACCAGTTATATCCTTGAATGAGTCCCTTATTTTCATTGCCATTGGCTTTAAATAATAAGGCAGGTGACAAAGGGGAATGAGGACACTCCTGCCTGGTTCCTCTCTTCAGACACAGTTTGTCAGGGAGGAACCCTCCCACTTTAATTTTTGCCTCTGATTTCTGGTATATCCTAATTAACATTATTGTTGCATCAGGAAATGCAAATGCTTCCATTGCCCTACTGATAAATTCATAGCTTACTCTGTCAAATGCTTTCTTTGTATAAGACCCACCAAACAACAGCACTGTTTTCTTATACTCTGCTTCCCTCTGGATCATCACTGTCCTATTAATGTCAAATGTTTGCCTCCCCTCTACAAAACCACATTGATCCATATCTATCGGTTTTGGCAACACCTTTGCTATTCATTTAGCTGTTATAGACATAAATACATTGTTATGGTTTAAAATTGAAATGTGGCTAAATGAAACTGGGTCTCATGGGTCTTTACTGTTTTTAGGTAATTACAGCAATCATAGCTATCTTCCAGAAAGTGTTGGTGCTTCCCCTCCTTTTAAAGTACGGTTAAACAAAACCTAGATCTTTTACCACTTTCTTTCCTCTTATCTTCCAAACTTCTATAGAAATGCCATCTGTTCCTGGAGACTTTTATGCAAATTTATTGTGCTTCACCATTTTCATCTCTTATCTTAACTATCAGTTGTTGAGCCTCATCTACCTCTAACCTTGGCTTACTTAAGTCTTCCATAAGTACCTCCATTTGTGTTCTTTCTTGATTTCCACTTTTCTCTGCTGTATACAGATTTTCATAAAATTTCCAAAATATTTCAAATACTATCTTTACATAGTCTTTTGTTTTTCTCGTTATACGGTTGCCTAAGTTTGTCAACTACCCTTTCTGCTTTCTGTTGCCGAAGTTGTTGCTCTAAAAGTTTTTGTACTCTGGAGTTATTAAAAATAAAAAAAGTTGTTTACAGCAATCTTTCTAAACTCAGGAATGTTATCCAGATATACTCCCTTATATCTCTTTAGCACTCCACAGTTGTGCCTTTTGTTCTGTTTGATTCCGTTTATTGTGCAATACTTTAACCTTTGGCATTTGTTAAGAGTAATTCTTCTTACTACTTAACCATATATTTTTTTATTTCTACCCTATTTATAAACTTTGCTTTCATTTTATCCCACACACTAGCTGTCAATTCTGAAGAAGTTTCTGTTGAACCTAATAGTGGACCTAATAACTCTTGAATAATTTCCATTACCTATGCACTAGTATCTAATTTTTACTTCATTACCATGCATTTTTATCTTAGTTATTGGCTCATGATCTGAGATGGTTATTGGGTGTGTATCAAAGCTTTCAATTAAATACACATGTTCCTATGAAATATTATTTCTGTCTAGTCATGAGTGGGCAAGGTGATCCGCTGTGGCGACCCCTAACCGGGGATAAAACGAAAGAGCGAGAGTCTAGCCCAGTTATTTTTACCTTAGTGAATAATGTGTAAATTCTTTAGAGTTCCTACTACTAAGTTCAAGTCTTCTGTACCAAATATTTTCATAAATTTCTTTAAAAAGCTACCCTGTATTGTTATATTTACCCTTCTAGTTCCCCCAGATACAACCTCACTGCTGCAAATCAAATTCCAGTCCCAATCTGCAAGTAATATGCCCTGCTGAAAGCTGGTTATTTCTTCCCAAAATTTCTTAAGCTCCAGAATAGCAATTTTAGGTGGAATATATGTACATGTCAGCATAATCCTCCTCCCTTGCCAGTAGCCCCTTACTAAAAGAAATCTACCCATTGTTTTCTTCTGTCATTACTGGAGCTCCTATAGCAATTTGTGTTAAGTACGCTCATTTTCCTTTCTCCCTGCTGAATATCCATCCTGAAATCTTTTCTTTATCAAATTGACATGCTCACTTCTTCCAAATGTGTCTTGCTATTTGCATTTGACGTTTCTTAATTTAATTTAATATTCTTACCTTTTTGTCTCTACCTGTAAGGCCATTCATGTTCCAAAATAATATGGATTGTGTAGTCATTGTGATAAGTTAATTCTACCTACTGTATATGACAGTTTTTTTAAATTTCTGTTTCCAGCTTTGGTGTTGCATATAATGTTTGGGAGGCTGATCTTTCATAAAGTTATTTCTTGTCATCTACTTCTGAACCTATGTTACATTTTGCAGTACTTTTTGTTTTAATGAAAGCACTCAAACAGAAAAATACACACACACAACACTCTCATAACCGGTTAACTTAAAACAAACACACAAAACTATGTATATTCTCAAATAATGAAGTTTGACCCTCCTGGCAAGAATAATTGTCCCAAATCACCAGCTGAGCCCAGAGGCATTCTTTAACCTGCAATTAAGGTTATAGTGCTAAGATGACTGGTACAGCCTGTGCGCCTATTTACATTAACTGTTGTCTGTTTCTATCTTTATTTCCCTCCCAGATATGAAAAACAGTCTGTATTCCTTCAGAAATCATTAGCTTAAAAAGTGTTATGGCTTTTATTGCCTACCCTTGCAGTCCATTTGTCTTCATGGAAGCATAAAAACAAACTGTACAGCTGCTGACTTCTCAACTCACATTGAGCATTTATTTGCTAAAGGAAAACCTTTCACTACATTCAGTGTTGTCTTATTTACTTGCTTATGCAAAAAAAATTTTGATTAAGCCAAGGGCCTTAATCCAGACAGTCACCTATGCAAAAGTAAAAAGAAATTTTATCAGCGCTACATATAATGTGTACTTTTACACCCCATTCCCCCACTTCAGCAACCCAAGATTACAGCATATTAACTTGAACTACTTTTGTCCAGTCTTTCTTTTCATTTTACATTGTAATGCCTACATTTTTTAAAATCAAAAAACAAAAAGTACTTGTTTACATTGGTAGCTTTGTCATATAACAACTGAAAATGTTTTGCTGTGTAACGTGCAACTTGCATCATAAATGTTTTATACAAATACTGTTAAAAAAAATTGGTTTTACTTAGTTACCTCCGGCACTTCCTTTCAGTGTCCTCCAAGCTTTAATGACATGAATTTTTCTGTCCTTCAAGGATTTTTCTTTAGAAAATTTGAAAATGTTTCACTGGCAAAGTCTCTCTATGAGGTTTATTATCAGAAGAATGCGAAGCAGAGTCCCCTTCTGTTTGATAGCTCACTTTTTGTTGGACACCTGTCTCTCTAGTGGACACAGGTAGCCTGTAAATGTTTCATCTCCCAAACACCTGCTTACAGTTATCAAGGGCAGGAGAACTTGTCAGCGATTTTGGATGCATGGCTATTCTTTTAAAAAGGCCCTTGTGGTTGTTAGCCTAATAAACACATATGAACAAGCTTTTAATTCCTCCTAATCATGTTCTGCATAAAAAAATGACTGATCCTCCAGGGAAAAAAATTCTGAGAGCTGGATGCAGTGGTTTGAATCCTATACCTACCTCTTGACATTCTTTGATTGCTGGGATAAATTTGCTTGTCTTCTCTCTAGTGTACAGTAAATCATTTTCCACTAACACTGCACTATCTCCAATTTTTAATACTTTACCCTTCTGCCGCAGTTTTGTCAGAATCAACTATTTCTGCTGGTATGATTGCGTCTTTTCTAATACAGGTCTTTGTCTGCATTTTTGTTACCAGATTTGGAGCATGCACACGATGTCTCCTTTCAATTTTACATTGTAATGCCTACATCCTGCTTTGGAATACCAGTCCAGTTGCTTATTTGTGCTTTCATAAAATTAACACAGTCTGTTCCTTCCAGTTTCACTGTACAGTAGAAAATCTCAGCCAACTTGGAAGCCCCCCAAGTTGGAGCTACATTTGTCTGCTAGTATATTATTTGTCCTCTGGGTCCAAGCATGTGATATCATTTACTTTTAGCTGTGTAAAGTGCTGGACATTTTTTCTGAGATTTTAACACAGTACAAGCAGACTTTGTGGTTACCTTTTGCCTGTGTGGCTAGTTACCTCATATCTGGCTTTGGTTGATTTGATCAGGATCCATAGTTCCCGCTTTGGTTTAGTAAGAGCAGGTTTGGCATCTTGAGTGTTAGTACAGTCACTACTCCCATGTCCAGGAGAGTTAGTACAAACACTATCCTCTTGTCCTTCCTCAACACCATACTCCAACTTGGGAATAATAAACAACTGGTCTTCACAGCTTCTTGATCTTTCTAATGTTTTTAGTAATGCACCTCACTCCATAATTCTGAATAGAATTCCCCTTTTAGGCCTGTCCACCTCAACTGTTCAGTAGTTTTATTCCTGTTTCAGTAACAGAACCAAAGTTGTGAAATGGCTTCATGCTATATCTACCTTCCTTCCTTCTCATCCCAGGAATCCCTCATGGCTCTAGTCAGGGATCTCTGCACGTCAACATTTTGATAAAAAAGACATGCCATCAACTGGAAACCAGTCTACCCTTAATCAATAGCATGTAATTCTGCAATCATTTGCTCTGCTGCTACTCTCTGGTGACTCAAAAAATGTATATATTTAGCTTATCTTCTGTCTTGAGGCCTGGCTGGATAAGCCCATCTTGGTCCTAAATCCAAATAAGACCAAGGTCACAGTGTTCTCCCTCCCCAAAGTCAAACTCCAGCTCTTAAAACCCTCAGTTCTTCTAATGACACCACTGTAAAAATTGATGTCCTTCAAGGATGCATCTGCAGTCCTAACATATGGGTTGTCCTGCCTCAGGCAGCCCTTCGGTCGGCCGGATTCCAAAGTCTGGGTCTGGCCTCGGCTGATGTCGCACTTCACCCGACGTCATAGCTGCTGTGAATTGGGTATAAAGGCATCAGCCGATGCCATTTTCCTCAGTCTTTCTTGCCGCGCGGTGCCCGAAGCAGAAGCTGTTCGCAAGTGCCGGTCGGTCAGATCCAGAGATAACTACTACCAAAGACTTCTAAAAAGCTAAGTACCCCGTTGGGGACTCTTTCTTGCCTCAGCCGATGTCAGAAAAAGTAAATAACTGTTTAACTTGTGGGAAACAAATACCTCATAAGGATTTCCACTCTTACTGCCTTCCTTGCTTAGGCCCAGGCCACGACGTAGCAGCTTGTCTAGCCTGTGCTTCCTTCAACCGACGGACACTTAGACGTCGGTCGGAGTTTGCAGAGGAGATGTTCTTCATACCACATTGCTGCAGTCCTAACACTTGGGTAGTCCGCTGTCCCAGTCGGCCCGAATACCAAAGTATATGGCTGACGTCGGTCATGGCGCATTAATCTGACGCCAGGACGCCAGGGTACAAATGCGCATGACCGACGTCATATCCTCAGTCTTTTTTGCCGCATGGTCCGATGCAGAAGCAGTTTTGCAAGTGCAGGTTGGCGTTCTGAGATTTTCCGAAGTCGGAGTTTCAGACCGAATCCAAGTTGGCTAAGTACCCCGTTGGGGAATATTTTGGTTTTTTCTTGCCTCAGTATTTTACCGGATGTCAGAAAAAGTGAATAACTGTATTTCTTGTGGGAAACAGATACCTCATAGGGATTATCATACCTTGTGTATACCTTGCTTAGGGCCTGAGCACGACGTGGTTGGCTGTCGCTCTTGTGCTAGATTTAACAAACGCACTATAAAGAGAAGATTAGATTGTGCCAGGTTAGTTTTTGGGAAGCGGTGTAATTATAAAATGCCGTCGGATACTCCGACGTCCGCTTCATCAAAAAAGCGCAAGGACAAAGCAGTAAAGCCTAGGCTGGAAGAACCGCCCGTACCAGACGCCGGTTCTTTAGAGGGCTCAGTGGAGCCAGGGGTTCAGCCAGAAATTTCTTTGGAATCCCAGGGAGAGACTTTATTACTGCAAGATGTGACCTCTCAGGAGGTAGGCCAGGCGGAAGGGGCTTCTCAGGTAGCTGTTCTTCCCTCCCTTCCTAAGGTGGTTAGGCCCTCCCCTGCTGTTTCCAAGGCTTCTCCCAGGGGCAGGCCAGGTTTTGTTTCAGGTGTTACCCCTACCTCCTCAGGGTCTGTACCTAAGAAGCATATGCTTAAGATGGCAGAAGATTTGATTACTATGATTAGGGGTTCTATGCCCCCTCCTGATAAGAGGCCTAGGGTGGAACCTGAGCTTGGGAGTTTTGAGCAGTGTTCGGATGCTTCTGAGTCTTCGGCTGAAGACTTGCAGGAGTATTCCCCTTACTCTGATTCTGATGTAGATGATTCTACTCCTCCTGCTTCTCCTCCTGAGGATTTTTCATTTTCAGAGACTCTTCATTCTATGAGGGAGCATTTCAAATGGGAAGGTCAGGATTTCTCTGATTCCAGGAAAAGGCTTAGGGAATTTTTGTTTCTACCCCAGCATAGGCCTTTAGCTATACCTCCTGTTCTAGACGTGGTGGAGGATGTTTTTGCAGAGGCTTCTATGAACCCTGACTCTTTGCCTCCTGCTCCAGTTAAACCGGATAGATATTATAGGGTGCCTGAAGCTCATAAGTATCTTTTTAAGAGTCCTAGGGCAGACCCAGAAACTGTTTCACAGGGGCCTAAAGGTGTTAAGGCTTCTGTTGTTAAAAATCCTGTTCCTCCAGATAAAAAGGCAAGGGCTTTGGATAGATGGGGAAAGAAAGTGTATACTTCTTCCACTTTGGCCATGAGAGCTTTGAATTGCCAGTTTCACATGTTGAAATACCAAAATTATCTCATTTCACAATTAAAATCTAAGGTAGATGCTTTGGCGGAAGGTATTGAGTGTAAAGAGTTGCAGGATTTAGTTCATGTTTCTGAACAGGTAGGCAAGCATTCTTTGCAATGTGGTTTTGATGCTGTGCAGGCCTCTTCGAGGGTGGCTGCCACTGGTTCGGTTCATCTGTGTCACGCCTGGTTGAGGGATCAGAATTTAGCTGAGCATGTGAAAACAAGGATTTTAGATGCTCCTTTACAATCTGATGTGTTGTTTGGTTCGCCTGTGGAAGCAGTTCTAAAGAAAATGGAGGACAAGGCTAAGTCTATGCAGACTGTTAAAGATTTTTTGCAGGTTCAGCCTCCGAAGTTTAGTAGAAATTGGCCTACCAAGGGGTGGACATATCCTGCTTATGATTCCCAGTCTAGGGGTAGGTCTAGACGTGGTAGAGGCAGAGCTCAAGGTTCTTTTAGGCCTAGAACAGGGAGTTCACCTGCTCAGTCTTCTGGTGAGGGCAGGGGTCAGTCCTTTCGTAAACAGACCCAATGACCTGCCTTTTCAGCTGCCAGAATCCTCTCGTCTGGCAGCGCCTTTGGGAGGAAGGTTGGCACTTTTCAGAGAAAACTGGAGTTTAATTACCCAAGACAGATGGGTGTTGGATATCATTCACCACGGTTACAGGTTTTATTTCCATACCTTGCCTCCTTTCAAAGGCATGCCAGACATTCCTCATCAACAAAGGAAAGAGGCTCACAAGCAAATTTCTCTGTTGCTCCAAATAGGGGCCTTTCAGCCGGTTCCTGTGCCAGAAAGGGGCCTAGGATTTTATTCTCGCCTGTTCCTAGTACCAAAAAAGGGGAACACGTGGAGACCAATTTTGGATCTGTCTATCCTCAACACTTATCTGGACATTCCCAAGTTCAAAATGTTGACGTTACAACAGCTTTTACCTCTGCTGGGCAAAGATCATTGGATGGTAACTTTGGATCTCAAGGAAGCTTACCTTCATGTTCCTATCAGACTAATTTGCAGGAAGTATCTGCGTTTCGAGCTGGGAATTCTCATTATCAGTTCTCTGCATTGCCCTTTGGCTTATCTACTGCCCAGAGTATTCACAAAGGTTCTGGCTCCAGTGATAGCTTTCTTCAGGCTAAAAGGAATACAAATCTATCCTTATTTGGACGATTGCCTGATTCTGGCTCAAGGAAGGACGTGCTTCTTCAGCATTTGGAATATGTGATAGCAGTGCTAAGATGCCTAGGGTATTCTGTGAACGAAATAAAGTCCAGTCTAGTACCCTCTCAAGACATGTGCTTTCTGGGTGTGAGACTGAATACAGCAGCCCAGATGGCCTTTTAACCCCGGACAAACAAAAGAGTCTATCCCTTTACTTCCATCAACTATCTCATCAGTCCGTGCTGACTGCAAGGACAGTCCTTCAAGCATTAGGGTTCATGGCATCTTGTATTCTGGTGCTTCCCAATGCCAAACTGCATATGAGGAAGCTACAATGGTATCTCAAAAATGTATGGACACAGCACTGCCAAGATCTGGACACTGTCATTCAAATAATACCTTGCATTCAAAAGGAATTTTTGTGGTGGGTTCAGGAATGTCACCTAAACAAGGGACTCTCTGTGACCCGGCCAGAGGCGAGTCAGATTCTAACGACAGATGCCTCAGACATAGCTTGGGAGCTCATCTGAATGGAAAGTGGATACAAGACAAGTGGCCTGCCAGACTACAGCATCTACATATCAACATGAAGGAGATGTTAGCAGTCCAGTTTGCATTGAAGGCTTTCAAGGAGTTACTTCTTCCAGGGCAGGTGTTGATTCTAACAGACAACACAACTGTCATGTGGTACATCAACAAGCAAGGGGGACACATTCTTATCCTCTATGCAGGCAAGCAATGATTTTGTGGGAGACTGCTCAGCTTGCAGCTGAATCTTCAAGCAAGGTTTCTGACACGAGCACAGAACTCCTTTGCTGATGTCTTAAGCAGCCTAATCATGGATCCCCACGAGTGGAAACTGGATCTTCATGTATTTCAAAAATTGACAGTGTCATGGGGAACTCCAGACATAGATCTGTTCGCTTCTCCACTAAACCACCAGGTGCCAAAGTTTTGCACGAAAAGGTTTCATCACACAGCCTGGAAAGTGGATGCTCTTTCTTTCAGTTGGAAAAATCTTCATGTGTATGCCTTTCCACCTCTGCCTCTCCTCCCAAAGGTACTCCTAAAGGTCAGACAGGACAAGCCAAGGATGATTTTGATAGCTCCAGATTGGCCTCGGCAGCACTGGTACCCATTGCTGAGGAGTCTAGTAAGGAAGCCTCCTTGGCCCTTACCTTTGATTCCACACCTATTGTCTCAGAAGGACGGGCATCTACTCAATGTCAAGCTTCACTCTCCATCTAACAGCCTGGCATATTCTGTTTTGAACCATAGCAGGTCTCAGCTTCCTCAACAAGTTTTGAATGTGATTACGGAAGCTAGAAGACCTAGTACAAGGAAAGTGTACGCAGGAAAATGGAAGAGATTTTTATTTTGGTGTACAGCAAAGGATTTGGATGTTTCTGAGCCAAATTTGAGTGTGGCTCTTCAATATCTTACTGAGTTATTGGACAAAGGTTTGTCTTTCTCTTCCATTAAGATTCATGCTGCAGCAATTTCAGCTCACTATGATTGTGACCCACCATTGTTTTCTCATCCTTTGTTCAAGCAATTTCTTAGAGGGGCAAAGAATATAAGACCCCCACGTAGAGCTCCTACTCCTGCTTGGGACCTCAATTTTGTGTTGGAGAAACTCACTCTACAACCTTTTGAGCCTGCAGCTACTGCTGAATTGAAATATTTGTCATGGAAGACTGCTTTTTGTTAGCCATTACCTCTGCAAGAAGGGTGTCTGAATTGCAGGCCCTTATGGCGGTTGAGCCTTTCCTGATTTTTCATAAGGATAGGGTATCTTTACGTACTAATCCTTCCTTTATGCCTAAAGTGGTTTCTAGTGTGGCTTTAAACCAAACTATTCATTTGCCAACTTTTTATGCAGATCCCCAAAATAAGGGGAAAAGATTTTGCACACTTTAGATGTACACAGGCAGTTGCGTTATTATTTAAGCAGGACTAAGGATTTTAGGCAGTCTCAGCAGTTGTTTGTTTCTTTTGCTTTGAGTTCTCAGGGTAAGCCTGTGTCAAAACAAACTATTTCTAAGTGGATTGGGTTTTGCATTGCATTTTGTTATTCCCATCATGGCAAGGAGATTCCAGCTGGGATTAGGCCTCATTCCACTAGGGCTACTGCCACTTCAACAGCATTTCTAAGGGGGGTGGCAACTAAGGATATTTTGGAGGCAGCTACTTGGAGTTCAGTGCATACTTTCTCTAAGCATTACCACCTTCCTCTTTACTCTAAATCTAGGGCTGGTTTTGCCACTGCTATTTTGCAGGGCATGTTGTCAGCTCCTGCTTCCTTATGATTTGCCAGCCTCCCTTACCTCTGCTTTGGGATTCTACCCAAGTGTTAGGACTGCAGCAATGTGGTATGAAGAACATAGTACAGTTTTGTACCTACCATAAATGTAGATGTTCGAAGATCCACATTGCTGCAGTCCAATTTACCCTCCCTCCTTCCCCTCTATGTTTAGGGGTGATTGTGTGGATGGGGTTATACTCTTGTAAATTTGTATATTTTGTATATATATTTGGTGCAGGAGTGTGTGGTGTTTTTGGTTTTAGCCTTATCTTTTTAGGGTCTTCTGACATCTGGGGCAAGAAAAGACTGAGGATATGACGTCGGTCATGCGCATTTGTACCCTGACGTCCTGACGTCAGATTAATGCGCCATGACCGATGTCAGCCATATACTTTGGTATTCGGGCCGACTGGGACAGCGGACTACCCAAGTGTTAGGACTGCAGCAATGTGGATCTTCGAACATCTACATTTATGGTAGGTACAAAACTGTACTTTTTTCGGCCCCGCTTTTGCTTATAAAATGCCGTCGGAGACTCCGACTTCACAATTAGCTAAAAAGCGTAAGGAAAAGGACCGACACTCGTGGTCCGCGGTTTCGGCCGAAACCACGGTTAAGCCAACCGCAAGTGTATCTGTTTCGGCTGAAACAGAGTCCACGGTTCTTCCTTCGGCCGAAAGCATGCCTCCTATAGCCGAGGCCTCACACAGCATGGCTGAATCTGCTACTGAAATTCCACCTGCTATTGCAGGTTCCCAGGATTTATCAGATACTATTCCTTTAGACATATCTACTCCTGCACGTGGAGCTGCTAGGCCCCCTGCATCTATGTCTATCAAGGCTTTTTCCAGGGCTAAAGCAGCTAAATCTTCTAAGGCCTTGCCTGTTAAAACCCCCTCACACAGGCCTACCTCTAGTTCCCAAATGCTCAGCTTGGCAGAGGATCTCATTTCTTTGATCAGGGGATCCCAACCTCACCCTGACAGGGCCTCTCATCCCCCTCCAGAGAAGAGGCCTAGAGCAGAGCCCCCTGAGCCAGTTTCTACAGATTATTCCTCGGATGATTCAGAAAACTCAAATCCTCCAGAAGGCCCTTATTCTCCATATGAGGACTCTGATGCAGAAGACTCCATTCCTTCTGCCTCTCCTCCTGAGGAATTTTCTTTTGGGGAAACCTTGCATGCTATGAGAGAGCAATTTCAATGGCAGGGCCAGGATTTTTCAGATTCAAGGAAAAGGCTAAGGACCTTTTTACATTTACCACAGCATAGGCCTTTAGCCATTCCTCCGGTACTAACAGTTGTGGATGATGCATTTAATGATGCTTGTACTGCCCCTGACTCTCTCCCCCCGGCCCCTGCTAAGCCCGACAGATATTACAGGGTCCCGGACACACACTTTCACTTGTATAAGGCTCCTATTGCAGATCCCGAAACTATTTCACAGGGCCCCAAAGCTGTAGCAGCTGCCAAAAACCCCCTCCCCTCTGAAAGAGAATGTAGAGCATTAGAGAGATGGGGTAAAAAAGTTTATACTTCTGCTACTCTTTCGGCTAGGGCCTTAAACTGTCAATTCCACATGATTCAGTATCAGGAATTTTTGTTAGATCAGCTAAATAAAAAACTGTCCTCTCCTGAACCTATAGACCGTAAGTCCCTTCAGGATTTGGTACATAACACTCAGCAGGTTAGTAATCATTCCTTAAAATGCAGCTATGATGCACTGGAGGCTTCCTTTAGATCAGCTATGACTGGTACAGTGATCAGAAGGCATGCATGGTTAAAAGAGCAATCCTTACCAGACCATGTAAAGTCAAAGCTCCTAGATGCTCCCATGGAGAAACAAAGTTTGTTTGGCTCCCCTGCACAGTAGGTGCTAAAGAAGGTGGAAGAAAAAGCAAAATCTGTCCAAAACAGTCAAGGATTTCTTACAGGTCCAGCCTCCGAGGTTTAGTAGAAATTGGCCTTCGAAGAATTGGTCCTTTCCAGACACCTCCAGAGCACAGAGAGGCAGAAATAGGCGCCCAAGAGGCAGAGGTCAATCCAGAGGTGCCTACAGGGGACGTCAGTGGCAGCCTAACAACCAAAGAAGTACTGCCACAGATCCAGCTACTACCACTTCCACAGGACAGTCACAATGACTTGGCTCTGATCCCGCCTACCAGGGAACAACTGGAAGCACCCTTAGGCGGAAAGCTAGCCTTATTTTCAGTAAACTGGCATTACATTACAGGAGACAAATGGATTTTACAGACAATAGACAAAGGCTACAGGTTTCACTTCCATACTCTACCAAAAAAGAGAGGAATGCCAAACCTACCACCAAACCAAAAAACAAACGCTCTAGGACAAATCAACCACTTACTGAGGATGAGAGCTATAGAAAGGGTGCCGTCTATGGAACAAGGACAAGGATTTTACTCCAGACTTTTCCTGGTACCAAGGAAAGAAAGCCAATGGAGACCTATTCTCGACCTGTCCGCTCTGAACACATATCTAATTGTTCCAAAATTCAAAATGCTGACCCTACAGCAACTTCTTCCCATGCTGGGCAAGGAGTCTTGGCTGGTGACTCTAGATCTCAAGGAGGCATACCTGCACGTCCCTATACGACCAGATTGCAGAAGATACCTCAGATTTCTTGCAGGATCAGAGCATTATCAATTCTCAGCATTGCCCTTTGGCTGGTCTACTGCGCCCAGAGTATTCACAAAATGCCTGGCATCAGTAATTGCTTATTGCAGGCTTCAGGGAATTCAGATTTATCCATACCTGGATGACTGCCTAATACAAGCGGACAACAAGACCAAATTAACAAAAGATTTGGAAAAGGTTATACAACTACTACAAGCCCTGGGATACACAGTCAGCATGAAAAAGTCAAGGCTGGTACCATCCCAAAGGATAACATTCTTGGGTGCAGAACTGGACACTTCAAATCAAATGGCATTTCTCACAGCAGAAAAGCAAAAGCAACTACCACTCTATTTCATGGCATTAACAACACAGAACCAGCTTACAGCAAGGAAAGTCTTGCAAGCCCTGGGTTACATGGCATCCTGCATAATATTGATTCCACATGCCAGACTGCATATGAGGAAGTTGCAATGGTACCTAAGGAATTTATGGTCTCAACACAAGCACAGTCTAGAAACCCAAATTCCAATAATTCCATGCCTGAAGCAAGAATTCCTGTGGTGGGCTCAGGCCTGTCAGTTGAACAGAGGACTGCCTTTCCACAAGCCTCACCCAAGCCAGACTATCACCACGGACGCCTCAGACCTCTGTTGGGGGGCACACATGGTGGACAAGTGTATACAAGGCCTATGGACACAAGACCAGCTGAACCTACACATAAATCAAAAAGAGATGCTGGCAGTGAAGTAGGCAATTCAGACATTCAGACCTTTTCTTCAACAGGGTCATTTACTGATAAGGACGGACAACACCACAGTCATGTGGTATATCAACAAACAAGGAGGCACACACTCATATCCTCTATGCCGGATGGCAATGGACCTGTGGAATGTGGCCCTGAAACTCAACATTCAGCTCCAGGCCATATTTGTGCCAGGAAAAGAAAATACACTAGCAGACACCTTAAGCAGAACTACCACGGATGCCCACGAATGGATGCTGCATCCAGACATCTTCAAATCCATTACAAAGAAATGGGGACTACCAGAAATAGACCTGTTCGCATCCCCACACAACCACCAATTGAGGAAATTCTGCACAAGGACATACCACCCACTTGCTTGGAAGGTGGATTCCCTCTCCTTCAGTTGGGAAAATCTGACAGCATATGCATTCCCACCTCTTCCTCTGATGCACAAAGTGCTACTGAAGATCAAAGAAGATCACCCAAAGATCATCCTGATAGCTCCAGACTGGCCGAGACAGCATTGGTACCCGCTACTGAGGAGTATGTCTCGGACGCACGCATGGCCTCTACCTCTAGTTCCTTTACTGCTAACACAGAACAACTTCAAGATCCTACATCCAAACTTGAAAACTCTGCAGCTAGCTGCTTGGAATATTACATAAAACAAAATAACCCAGTTTTATCTCAGAGGGTTAAAGACATTATCCTGGAGGCTCGCAGACCCTCCACAAGGAAGACTCATTCAGCCAAATGGAAAAGATACCTCATTTGGAGTGCAGCAAAAGGAGAAAATATATCATTGACAAACATAGCTAACATCCTGGAATATTTAGCAGAACTTTTCCACAATGGCCTGTCTTACTCCTCCATTAAGATTCATGCATCAGCAATTTCAGCAGAGTACAACATGGATCCACCAGTCTTCTCTCATCCTCTACTCAGGCAGTTTCTGAGAGGAATTAAAAATGTAAAGCCTCCAAGGAAGCCACCTTTGCCTACATGGGACCTTAACTTTGTGCTGGAAAAGTTAACACTTCCCCCCCTTCGAACCAGCAGCAACAGCAAAATTACAGTTCTTATCTTGGAAAACTGCTTTCCTGCTTGCAATCACTTCAGCAAGAAGGGTTTCTGAATTACAGGCATTAATGGCAGTACAGCCCTTCCTTATCTTCCATCAGGATAGAGTGTCCTTGAGAACTAACCCTACTTTTATGCCAAAGGTGGTCTCCAGGGTATCATTGAACCAAGCAATCCACCTACCAACATTCTTCCCCAACCCACAGAACAGGGGGGAAAGACTACTACATACCCTGGATGTGCACAGGCAATTGCGCTACTATCTGGACAGAACCAAGAACAATAGAAAAACTGACCAGCTTCTGGTAGCATATGCAACAGGAATGGAAGGAAAAGCAATTTCAAAACAGACAATCTCAAAATGGATAGGAAATTGCATTAGATTTTGTTACTCTTTTCATGGAAAGACAACTCCAACATCAGACCTCACTCCACAAGGGCTACAGCCACTACTACAGCTTTCTTACGAGGAGTGGCTACCAAAGACATTTTAGAAGCTGCTACTTGGAGCTCCGTGCATACATTTGCCAAGCATTATAATCTGCCTTTATACTCCAGATCCCGAGCAGGTTTTGCAACTGCTGTTTTGCAAGGGATCTTAACTGCACCATAATCATCTTAGTACCTCCTCCCCCAGTTTGGCTATGGTATTCTACCCATATGTTAGGACTGCAGATGCATCCTTGAAGGACATAGTACAGTTTTGTACCTACCATAAATGTAGATGTCAGAGAGGTATGCATCTGCAGTCAGGATTACCCACCCTCCTTCCCCTCTGTGGTACTCCTAGGGTATTTGCCCATCTTGTAGCTAGCTGGGGGAATCTATTATGGTGTATTTGTTTGTAAATATGTATATACATGTTTATTTTTGTTTGCTCTCTACTGTTTGGAATCATTTGCATTTATCCAAATTTAGCCTTCCTAGAGGGCACCTGGCATCTGGGGCAAGAAACACTGAGGAAAATGGCGTTGGCTGATGCCTTTATACCCAATTCACAGCAGCTATGACGTCGGGTGAAGTGCGACATCAGCCGAGGCCAGACCCAGACTTTGGAATCCGGCCGACCGAAGGGCTGCCTGAGGCAGGACAACCCATATGTTAGGACTGCAGATGCATACCTCTCGGACATCTACATTTATGGTAGGTACAAAACTGTGCTTTCCTCAACACTAAAGTAATCGGTGCCATTATTGATATACACCTAAAATTTGCCTTCTGTTTTGAACAAGTGATAAAAAATGCACCAAAACTTGCCCCTTCTTTGAATAGCAAAACACTACTAATTTGATGAAGGATACAGAACCACAGTGACCGCCCAGCTGTCACCTTGCCCTAACCTGTGCATCTTCCCAATTGGCAATTTGCAATCTATCCAGCTTACAAAGCTAGGGACAGACCTACTACAAAATAGCCAAATTCACATCCAGCTTCCTGAGTCAAATATACTGCTGAAGAACTATCCCAACTAGTAAACTATCTTGAATTTCCTAGTGTAATATAGTCCGGTAAAAACAGCACACATGATTCCCCTCCTTCCCAGTGAATGCCTTCTCCTTCTTTACTACTAATCTAATAGAAACCTATTGTCCTGTGATAAATGCCTCACCATTGTAATACTTATATTTAATTTCCCATGCAGTCTTTCTGCAATCCAAGTTTATGGCCAAGATGTGGAATTCCTTGCCCACTTCCCTTTACCACATGTCTAATCCCCAATTATCAAATCCTTCCTGATAGAATCAAGAACCTGCCACAGTTTCTGCTGTTCTCGTAACTTAATTTCTTCCTTTGTGCTCCTATTTATGGGATCACTTCATGTGTACTGTTGTCTTCCTAGCCTCTATTGACTGGCCTTCCGTTGCTTGTAAACATTTCTTTCTGCATACACATTTCTGTCATATTCTCTCTTGGTTCAAAATAACTTGACAACATTCCTCCTGCCCTATTCACCTTTTAGTACTTTCATTTATACTGTTCCCCCACTTCACTTTGTATTTTTGTCAGTCCCTCTGTATGGTTCCGTAACTCCACTCAAACTCCTCACAGGCTGTTCCTACTTGCACCTCTTTCCCGATTTGTGTTCGTTTTACTGTCTGTAACCGTGAATGCGGTGCAGAAATACTTTATACTTCAGTTATTCATTGTATCATCTTTTTATATATGTTGTTTTCATGTTTTATTGTGTTATTGCTGCATTCTGATTTACATTCTGGCACTGTATTTTGTTGCATTACTTTTTTGATGTTTGTAAAGATGTGTGTGTATTAGATCTTTTCTCCCCAGACTTGCACTGAAAAGAAGCTTCTGCCTAGTTTGACTTTTCCAGTAAACAAATGAAAGTAAATAAAATAGGAAACTTTGAGAATGGCTAGGGATAGTAAGATAATAAGCAGTGAAAATGCTTAGTCCCTTTATTTTTTATGTACAGATCAGGTGTACTTGTATCAACTGAAAAAGTTACGTATGACAGTTGAATTAATTTATTTGGGTGAGGAAGAAGAGTTGAAGGAGTTTATTTGGGAGGGGAAGGGGACATGAATCAAGTGGGATAAAGTGATTGTCTCCATAGAGCAAGGTTAACTTGGGTTTCTTGATTTGACAGGGTATTTTGAAGCCACACAGTTAAGGGTCATATACACCTGTCAAGCAAGTCATAAATCAAAGTAGAAAAGGATGATGATGAAGTAGGAAGGTTTGAGAAAGGCTTGGATTTTGGATGAAAGTCCTTCAGAACAGTATTTTCAACCATACAGAATATTGTTTTCATAAAATAGCAGAAGGTATTATAAAAATAAGCCAGCTTGGGAATGGAGAAAGGCAATTTTACTAATAGGCATGCCCACAAGTAACAGAATTTACTGCAAGAAATTTAACAAAGGAACCAAGTTCTCAGGTGAAAACTCAGGAGGGAAAGAGTGGGGTGAGGCTAAGTAGGAGTAAGATCAGAGATTGCCTTCCTTATCAGGGATTCATAACAGTGTAGGCAGAAAAAAGGTGCTGGTTCGTGCCAAGTGAAAAAATGGCTTTAGTAGTATTTGAGAAGATGCTGTTAGAATGGGTAACTATTAGCTTATGTAAAATATTGCACAGTAATGATCAGACTCCGAGAAGGTTGGGAAAGATTACTAGAGAAGAGTAAATGCTAGGAGTCTAAATCAGAAACTGCACTCACTGGATGCAGTCCTAACCCTGGAAGATGCTGACATTTGTGCAGTCACTGAGACCTGGTTTAATGTTGCGGAGAGCACCCCAGCTATACCAGGTTACATTTCCTTCCACACGTTCAGACCACAAACTGAAAGCACGAGAACTAAAGGAGGTGGTGTATCCATATTCCTTACAGATAAATATACCTCTAGATTGATTAAACAGCACAATTCCCTTGAATTACTTCAAGTGCAATTGACTGTAGGTAAGACCCCTCTTCAGATTATTGCCAGCTATAGGATCCTCTCCATGAATCAGGACAGCCAGTCAGCCTACTTGGATCTATTTGAGTCAGTCAAGTTACAACCAAACACCCTGGTTTTGGGTGACTTCAATTACCCATTCATAGACTGGGTAAATTATACATGATCTAACTCATTTGCCCAAAGGTTCCTGGACCTCGTTGCCTTCAGTCCCCTGGACTCAGCTGGTTGACACACCCAGAAGGGGCTCAAATATCCTGGACCTGATGCTCACCAACATGAAGGGACTGCTGCACCACCCCCAGTGTGTGGCCATCCTTGGTGAGATCTGACCACAAAGCATTCTCACTAGACGTAACTATAACACAAGAACCCCCCCCCCCCCCCTTAGCAACAACTAGACTAAAACACTTCTCCAAGGCCAATTACAACCTCTTAACTGACAGCATAAATAGCTTCATCGCCCCTCCCCCAATTGATGGGACAGACACCTATGCTGAGTTATACACCAGTGCTTTATACAAACTCCTGTACAGTTGTATTGACTCTGCTGTACCTGATAAAGCCAAAGCAAGATCTTCAAGGAAAAACAAACCTGCCTGGTGAATCACTGTAATAGGCTGTACAATAGGTCCATAGGTAGGTACTAGGCTATTGTACCTAGGGCCTATATAAGCCTAGCCAAAAGGTACCCTGGCTTTCGCCACCCAAGAGAATTATTTTCCTGTGCCACTGTCGAGCAGAGCCACAGAAGTGATCTTTTCACCCCTTTGTACCATTTACCATCCTCAGTCATTATAATACAGTAGTTTGTCTCTATTTTCCCCTTTTGCTTCTTTCATATATTTAAGCCTTGGCTTTTCTGACAAACCTGTTGCATTCTTTCTAGTTTCCTCATATTCTTCCAGATTCTTGTACCTTGTCTTTTTCTGTTGGCACTTTCTTTACCTCTCAGTTCTTCTTTTACTGCATCTTTGCAAAAAAAAAAAAAAAAACTATCCTCTTCTTACTTTTGGAATTTTTTGTACCCCAAACTCCACTTGCATTCCCTTCTAAATGGTCCATATTGTTTTCCCAGAATTCATTTACCTATGTTCTTGTCTTTCAGTAACCTAGGTGTTCTTTACTATTTCAGCCATATCACCATATTCTGCCCATGTAGTTCCCTATCAGCTTTTCAGTTTTGGGTCTTACAGGGAACTACCATGTAGCACTGTCGCTGTTTACTAGTGGAGTGTTTGTTTCTACCTTGTCCACGTCATTTTGTACCTCACAATATCTGGAATTCAACTTTCCTCATGTTTCCTTACTCACTGTTAAAACCTTGCTAATTAATAACTTTGGCTATGAAATCTTCCCCCTCTGTATTAGATGTTCCAGTCTGCTTCTAGAAGAATAGTTTCCTATTAATACTTTTCTTTCTATGCATCATTTCTTAATTTTTTCCTTGGCTTCATCATGATCTTTACAGATGCATTTGAGGGTCTGTATATCCATAACATTTCTGTATTAGCCATGGTACAGCAATGATTCACATGGACCTTTTCAGACTAAGATCAGGAGAACAGTCTGCTTAAATGACTTGCTCGGAGTCGCATATTAGGCAAATGGAGGCTTATGTACCCAAACCCTGGACTCCATAAGTTCATAGGTAGGTACTAGGCTATTGGCCCTGGGGCGTATATAAGCCTAGCCAAAAAAGGAGAAAGAAATTGCTCTCTCAGAGTTGGAAGGAATGGTCTCAAAAATGGAAACATTCCCTCCTTAACTTAAACAAATAAGACTTAGTGAAGTCCTCCAATGCTAACTAAGAATCCAAATTAGCTTCCTGAACTAAGGATAATTACAAAGCATTCTTTAGTTACATCCGTTACCTCAAAGGCAAGTCCCAGATTTGGACTGAATTCATAGTTAATAGTACTACATATGTAGAACCTGTGGATATAGCAAACCTGCTGGCTGACATGTTCAGTGAAAACTTCACTCCTCTGTCCCTGCCACATATACCCCAAAGCATCCCCAACACCTGTCCCCCACCTAGTACCTCAGAGGCGCAGGTCTTAAATGCCCTCTCCAAGGTGAAAAACACAGCCTCTATGGGACCTGACAACATCCTGGGCTGTGTTCTACACTGGCTAAAACAGGAATTACCATCACCACTGAGCACACTTTTCAGTCATTGGCTTTGTCCCAGTGGAATGGAAAAACACTACAGTCATCCCTTTGCATAAAGGGGGTGCATCTATGGACCCCAGGAACTATAGACCCATTAGTCTGACCAGCCTTATCTGCAAGACCATGAAATGAATTGTTATGGACCTTCTTAAAGATATAGGAAATCTCCAAATGCTTGACCCCACCCAGCTTGGCTTTGTCAAGGGGAGATCATGCCTGTTAAACTTGGTGGACTTATTCAAGACAATTGCCAAAGCCGTAGATGAGGGCAAATCTGTGCATATGGCCTACCTAGACCTAGCCAAGGCCTTTGACGCAATCCACACTTAGGCACCGTTGATAAACTCACCCACCTGGGTATGAACCTGTGTGTTGTCAGGTGGGTTGCAAACTGGCTTACTGGTGGAACTCGTACAGTCAAAATAGGGTCACCACCTCCTCCAGCAGACCTGTAACCAATGGTGTTCCACAAGGATCTGTTCTGGGACCTCTACTGTTTGGAATCTACTTCTCCAAAGTACAGGCTAAACCTAAAGGACTGTGGCTGACAAAGTTTGCTGAGGACTGCAAACTGAAAGTGATCATTGAAACCCCTAGTGATGAACACATCCTGCAAGAAGGTCTTATGCAGACTAATGGCTGGTGCCAAAGTCATGATGTTAAAACTTAATGCAAAAAAATGCATCATCATCCCCTTAGACAAGGGTGATGTTCCTGTGAACTACCACATCACTAATAATTCCCTAAATACACAGTTAGTGGTGAGAGATCTGGGCACACAGGTTGACAGCAAACTTAACTTCGATCGCCATATCTCCACAGTGGTAAAAAGTGCATTTTATATTGCTCATTTCATAAGTAAAGGGCATTGCCTCCAGAAAAAGAGGTTATAACCCTCCTGTTCTCATCCCTCATCAGGCCAGTAATGGAGTACAACGTTCCCTTTGGTGCATTCCTTTCCAAACATCTGCAGCAATTGGAGAGACCACAAAGGTTCCTTACAAAGATCTCTCTTGTGCATCAGACTGAAATCATAGTCACTTTACTCTGTCATACAGATTGCTTGGAGGCAACCTGTGTCTTGCATATAGAGCAATCTCTGACCCAGCTTTAATGGGCATGCTGCACATTCGCAAGTCAAATGGCAAAAATGGTCACTCGCTCAAAGGACCTTAACCTGATATGTGACATCAGCAGAGCTGGATGGAGAGACAGATAGTCTCACAGGGGTTGCTCCACCTTTGGAACAAGCTACCTATTCATGTTAAACAAAGTGCCTTGTTGGCACATTTTAAGTGTAGCTTGGATGATTGGATGGGTTACTGGAAATTCACCCTAGGGGTTCCACCTGTATCCCTCTTGGACAGGGGCAATAGTTGCTGATTTTAGTGTCTGCTTGAGCCAGACACCATTGGAAACACTGGCTGAACTTTCCTAGGCTTGTAAGGGCCCTGGAGCCTTTAGCCTAGTAACCTCCTATGATAGAAAGACAGGTTACAAAGGAACAGTGCCTCCAAGTGTGCAACAAAAATCAATAATGTTTAAGGTTTTTGCATTTGTATTTTTTACCCTGTGTAAGTATCAGAAGATATTTCTTCAGGAAGATACTAAATGTTGGTGATGGGATGGAGAAAGGGGGTGAGGGACTGGAAAGATGTTTTTTGGAATGTAATGAGTTGGTGGATTTTAAAAATTCTGTATGGAGTACTGTTAACAGAAATGTTGGGGGATCAAAGTGGAAATTATTTTTTGAGCTGGGATAAAGGATCTGAAACAAACTAGACATAGAAAGGCTTTAACGGTATTGGTGGCCAAAAAATATAGAGTAGAAAAGGAAATCAAAATCAAAACTAACTGCAATGGGATTACTAGCTATTGTGAAGGAGATAAGAATTGAAAGAGGTATCTTTTGAAAATGGAAGGAACAAATTTCTTAGAAATAGAATGGGATTTATGGAAACTGTACATGGCAACATAATATACAGGAGGAATAATAGGTTCATAGGTTCATACTAGGCTATCTGCCCAAGGGCATTTATAAGCCTAGCCCATAGTTATGTGGCTTTCGCCACCCCTTTAGTTTGAATAAAAACTATGCCTATCATTTTGCTGTGCCTCTGTCAAGCAGTGACACTGAAGTAATCCCTGGGGTATATCTGCAATCTCCCATCCATTGGTCAAGATTCCTCTTGAACAAGGCCAGTGAGGTGCTCTGCCTCACATGTACCGGGATTTTGTTCCACAGCATAGGGAGTCTCTGGGTGATGAATCTGTCCCTCCAGCACGTTCTATTTATAACCATGTCAAGGTTTAAGTCTCCGCCCTTGTGGTTCTGAGGGATCTAGATTTTTGAGGTGAAGCATATTCATCAAATCTGGGTTTGACATGGCCTTATATGTCAGGCACAGGTCACCTCTGAGCAAGCGGTATGAGACTGAATAGAGCTGGAGTTCTTTCAGTCGGGCAGCATAAGACATATTTTTGAGACCCTTTATCCTTTTGGTGAGGAACTTTTGGGGCCTTTCAAGCTGCAGCAGGTGTCTGGTCAGATACATTCGAACGGGCATTGTACTCAATCATAGGTCTAATGAGTGATGAGTACAGGGGACGATGACCTCCCTTGATCTAGATGTGAATCCCTTCATGATCAGGTGGGTGATATAGAAGGTTTTCCTAACTACTTTAGCAACATGAGTGTCAAACGAAGGCTACTGTCAACCTGGGTCCCCAGATCTCTGATTACTTTTCTGTGCTCAGTGGATTGCCACCTATATGGTAGCTAGGGGTAACCTTGTTTTCCCGAAGGGTATGACTATGCATTTTTTGGCGTTTAACTTCAGGCCATGGCTCTGGCACTAGTTATCCATTTCTGTGAGGCCCTTCTGGAGGATATCTGTGTCAGATGTGTTTTCGACTATGGCGCCCAGTTTGCAGTCATCTGCAAACTTTGTCAGCCATAACCCTCCTGTGTTTGCTTGTACTTCAGAAAAGTAGATCCCGAACAAGAGTGGACCCAGGACTGAGCCCTGTGGGACACCACTTGTGACAGGCTTTGAGTCTGACATGGCTCCAGCAACTCTGACCCTGTGGGTTCTGTCACTTAGCCTGTTTGCAACCCATCTTGTGATGTATGGGTTTACATTCAAGCTGATGAGTTTTTCGATGATACCCGAGTGGGGTATTGTGTCGAAGGCCTTTGCCAGGTCGAGGTAGGCTGTATGGACTGCCTTTCCCTCATCAATGGCCTTGGTGACTGTCTTGAAAAAGTCAACCAAGTTTAAGAGGCAGGCTTACTTTAATACCAACTTTCTACAAATCCTTGACTATCATGCTCCTATTCACTCTACTAGGATAAGGACCAAATCAGCCCCATGGCTTACTAAACAAACTAAACAAAAAATGCTCCTTAGAAATAAAATATGGGCTAAATGGAGAACTACCAAATGTTCATCTGATCACCTACTCTTTAAGCAATTAAGAAATGCCACTAAGAAAGATACTCTTGCAGATAAAAAGGATTACTATCTTCACATACAACAAACTAGTCAGCATTCCTCTCAAAAATTCTGGTCAGGTATTAAACTTCTTAAACCAGGACATTCAACTACTCCTATCCCTTCAGGCTTTAATCTCAACAACTCCACTCTGATCCCAGATGCCTTTAACAAGTACTTTACTGAAGCCATTCAAACCCTAGCTAATTCATTACCCTCTTCTACTACCTCCCTACCTAATACCTCTAACACTTCATCTAATGTCTTTAACATTCAACCAGTGCCTACATCTCTTATTTATAATCTTCTCACGAAACTTAAACCTTGTACCCCTTCGGCTGACCAACTCCCTTCAGAATACCTACAAATTGCGGCAAAAGCTATTGATTACCCCATATCCATTCTTATTAACAGGACTATCTCTGAAGGAAAAATACCCACCATATGGAAAATATCTCATATAATACCTCTACATAAAGGTGGCTCCTCTATCGAGCTCGCAAACTATCGCCCTATTGCCTTACTCTCCCCATTAGCAAAGATCATGGAAAGATGCATACATAAACAAATTCTTAACCACCTTCTACAAAACAAACTTCTAGCCAATAGTCAACATGGCTTTAGACCTTTCCACAGTACTACAACTGCCCTCCTTTCCTTCTCTGATGCCATAAATAAAAATAGGAACAACAATCTTTTCTCATCAGCTTTATTCCTTGACCTGTCAAAGGCCTTTGACATGGTTAACCATAATATACTTCTTGACAAACTAAATCTCTATTCACTTGGCTCACATACTCTCCAATGGTTCAGGAGTTACCTCCAACATAGGCAACAAGCAGTGCTATGGGACAACAACCTATCCTCCTTACTCCCAGTAAACATTGGGGTTCCACAAGGATCAATCCTAGGCCCCCTTCTTTTCTCTTTATTTATCAATGACCTTCATTTGAATATACCCCAAGCCATCTGCATTCAATATGCTGATGACTCAACACTTATTTGTGCTGCCAATAATGTTTCCTCCCTTCAGTCCCTCACCCAAACAGTCTTCCATAATGTTGAAAAATGGTTTATGGAACTCTCCCTCCTTCTTAATCCCAAAAAAACAAAACTTCTTCTCTTTACCCCTACAAACAAATCAACAACACCTTTCTTCACTATCTCCTCTAACAATGCTACCTGCATTAGCCCAGATATGACCACTCGCCTGTTAGGTGTAACAATTGACAATAATCTTAATTTTGATGACCACATTAACAATACCATTAAATCAGTTAACAAAAAAATCGGTACTCTCTACAGAATTAAACCCTTTCTTACCCCATCTGCTAGAAAAACTGTGGCCCAGAGCCACCTGATCTCCACCCTTTTCTATGCCTCTGCTATATATACAAACTTGTCTAAAAACAACATCACCAAACTTTCTACCTGCTACAATAGTATTACTAGATTCATTACTGCTACCCCTTTTAGAACCCACCACTGTATTAACCTCAAGCAACTAGATTGGTTAGAACTCTACAACCACTTACGCTATCAACAATTAATTATCATTCATAAGACCCTTTTTTACCCAGATGCTACCCCTAGCCTTACAAAACTGATTTCACCTTATAAAAACCTAGCCACACTAAGATCAGCTAATAAACTCCTCGTAGCCTTAACCAAATCAAAGAATAAAGCTGGGGACTCATTATTTTCAAATGCTGTCGGGAAAATCTGGAATCAACTACCTCAGGAAATAGCAAACCTAGACTCTACATCCCTTTTCAAAAGACATATCAAAGAACATCTCAAAACTCAATGGCTATGTCCTTGTACTAATCCTGACTGAAATTATTCCTTAACTACTCCCAACTTCCCCCCTTTATTTTTTCCCAACTTTCCCACTTTAAAACTAATTTTTACTGTAGACAGATTTAACTTTGAGATTGTCTTAAACATTTTATTTCTCTTTTTCTCTAGCACATCTTGAATTTTGTTTAGTATCTAACTGTAGAATGTTGCTTACCTTGTGATTTATATTGCTAACCAATTATTTTTTTCTGAAAGATTATGGTTCTACTTTTTTGGTTTATTTGTGTTTTCGCTAAATTCATACAAATGTCCACCTTTGTATTTATTGTATGATGCTTATTATGATTTATTGTTAATTATTGTTTTACTTCTTGTAATTGGAGCTTTTCTCCCCGGGCCTCTACTGAAAACGGATAATTGTCCAGCTTGACTAGCCCGGTCACCAAATGTAAAATAAATAAAAATAAATTTAGGAGTTCCATTATGATCCTCTCCATGGCTTTGCAGATAAGGCTTGTCAAGCTAATGGGGCGGTAATTTCCAGGGTCTGTGGAGGCACCGCCCTTATGAAGTGAGACCACAGTCGCCGTGCGCCACTCCTTGGGTACGTATCCTGAGGTGAGGCTAAGATTAAACAGCTGTCCTAACTGTGGGTTTAATGAGGTTTAAAGCAATGTGGAAGAGCAATTTATGTAATGTTGGAGTGAATGAAAATTAAGTGCAACAGTGAATGCTTTACTAAGGTATTTTCTAATGTTGCATCTTAAAATGTGAAGATTTAGTTTGTCTCTTTCGGCTTTTCCTGGAGTACTGCCATAGGGTCAGGAATGAAGAGTGATGTATGACCAAGGATATAGCCCAAGCTAGATATTGAAATTCTCCTGCTTAATTCCCCTTTAGGTAAAGAATTGTTTAAACCCACTGCTCAGTAAGTGTTAAAAACTAAATTACTAAGGAAAAGTAGTTTGGTCAATTGAACTGTTTCACCCCTTATTCTAGAATATGAGAGCAGTTACCTATACAAAACGCGTTTCCTCCCTGGACTTCTCTGCATACCTTTACACAGTACTGCAAGCTGGATGGCATTTGTAGAACTAGGGCTGATTTTGCTAGTACTGTTCTTCATGGCTTTTTAGTGGGCTCTTCTGCACTTCCCCCTCTGAAGTTTCCTCTTGAGTTTTGGCATGCTCCCATCTGTTAAGAATAATGCAGCAGTGAATGTAAAGACATAGTACAGTTGTGTAAAATCTTACCATAACGGTAGATGTCTTTGCCTTCATGGCTGCAGTATTCGCTTCTCTTCCCCCTAGTCTTTTGCCTTCCTGGATGTACAGGTTACCTCTTTGGTTTCTTGGACTGTGTTCCTACAGGGCCTTCTGGACTAATGTCTTTACTCCTCCCAGTTAGTTTAAGCAGTGATCAAATGAAGAACATAATACGGTTGTTGTGTCTTTCGGCTTTTCCCGGTTAGGGGTCGCCACAGCGGAACTCCGGTCCGCTAATGATTGGTAGTTGGTTTTTACGTGCCAAGTTACCAGCCCTGACGCGCAGCCTTCAATGAAGGCATGCCCATTCACGCATGTCTCCACGCAGAAGACGCTCTAGCTGAGAATCGAACCAGACAGCTTCTTACTGTGAGGCGATAGTACAGTTGTGTAAGTAAATTTACCTTTACAGTAATGTTCAAATTATTACTGCTGCAGTAGTTGCTAGCTCCCTCCATCCCTTATATTTATTTCATGTTTTTCGCCAGAGCAAGTTATATTCCTAGCACTGTCCTCTCTGGCTTTAGCCTCCCCCCCCTCTCTCTCATTGTTGTCATGGAAGCTCTAAAGGGCTTTGTTCCCAAACCTGTCATCTGATATTGTTAATCTTCATTCATTCCTTACTGATGGGTGTCTGTTCCGTCCTTTGAACCGAGTCAGCCGTTATAATAAGCTCTGCCAGCCAAAAAACTCTTGAAATAAGTTTTTACCTTTAGTGCCCCTCTCTGTTACCTCAGACCTCGTTTGCCGCTTATTGAATCAAGACATGCTAGGCCAGCTGTCAGCTAAATTTTTTCAAGATTTTCAAATTTTTGTCTTTAAGCCTTACTTCTTGTTTGTATCATATATTTAGTTAGCCTACTGTTAATCTCATATTCCTTGCTTGTTTGCATGAGTGCCCCTCTCTATCTTCCCTTTTATCAAGTTTTTGCTAGTCTTTGTAACATTGCTGGTACAGGCCTTCCCTTACCTTGTGGTAATTGCCAGTACTTCTCGTTTTCTTTGTTGTTGAGAGTGTGCATCAGTTAACTTGCTAGTGTTGGACCTTGTGATTTGATATTTTTTTCTTTTGTCGTTGAAATTGTATTCTGTTGTCATTAATATGTCTGAAAAAAAAAGGAATAATTGGTTTCAAGTGCTGTGATCAGTGTGACAGGAAAATGCCGAATGTGGACAAACATTTGTCCTGTGACTGTTGTCTGTGGGTACCACACCTTTCTGTGAAACCCCCTCGTGAAATTTGTAAAGGGTTTCGCTCCCTAGCATAGGAACAAGCGCATGCTTAAAGGCCTTCTTAAATCTCCATTCACGGAGGCTATCTCTGAGTCAGAGTTCTCATCCTCTCCAAAGAAAAAGCATAAAAACAGGAGTAAATCCTTACCTTCTCATAATAGTGGATCTCAATGAGGGAGCCGAAAGCAAAATTTTCTAAATTGACACGAACACCCTTGGCACCGGGGCGTCAAAACTCCTCCATGGTGCCATCTTTGGCTGTGGCATCTCAGCAGCAGGCTACGGTGCAGTCCTCTGCACCTTTAACCTTGGCTCTGACCACAACAACATTACTGACTCCCCTTTTGGCACCACCTTTAACTTCGGTACTGAAAGTCGAGATTATCTCTCTGACCCAATATTGGCCCTTGGTGGATCAGTGGATTGATTGGTGCACAGGGGACGATTCTCTCTGCACCACCTTGCCTGGCAAACAATAACCACAGATTTTTGGGTGCATACGATAATTACCAGAGGTTACCACATCCCCGTCGACCTTTACCCAACTCCGATAACGCACATTCCCAACGTTCCACCCAGTCAAAGGGAAGTAGCAGCTCAAGAAATCCAAAAGCTGCTTCAAAAAGGGCTTTCCAAGCAGTCCCACCAGACCAAATAGGATCCGGATTTTACTTGAGGTTCTTTTCAGTGCCAAAAAAGACAGGGGACTGGAGGCCAATTCTGGACCTCACCATCCTAAACAAGTTTGTCAAACAAACGAAATTCCAAATGGTCAGTTTCCTTGGAGAAAGGCAATTGGATGTGCTCGATAGATCTTCAGGACGCGTATTCCCACATAAAAATGGGCAAATGCTCCAGAAGATTCCTCTACTTCTGGCTGGGAGGCAGTCGCTACGAATTCCAAGCGCTGCCCTTTGGTCATTCTACTGCCCCCAGAGTATTCACCAAATGCATGGCAGTGGTAACAGGTCACTTGAGACTGCAAGGATTCCGGGTGTTTCCATACTTAGATGATTGGCTCCTCACCACCTCGACCAAACATCTGCTACTCTCAGCAACTCATTACACCCTACAACTGCTGGAATACTTGGGTATAACAGTAAACAATGTCAAATGTAACTTGGCTCCTTCTCAAAGACTGGAATTCATAGGAGCCAATTTCGACACCCTATCTTCCCTAGTCTCCCTCCCACTCCACAGGCTGGAAAGACTTGGATCTCAACTCTGGGTGGTACTCTGTTAGGACAAAGCTCCGGCTCGAGCAGTCCTCCAACTATTAGGCTTTGTGGCAGCTTCGATAACAGTAGTTCCACTAGCAAGACTACACATGAGACTGTTACAGTGGCCTTTACTAACACAATGGTCCTTTCTGACTCACCCTCTGTCCTTTCAAATCAGGATAACAAATCGGTCTAAAGATTTAATTTGGTGGATGAAGCCAGAAGAGCACCTGTGGTGTTGCCCTTTCTCCCCTCGTTGGCCTAGAGCTACAGTGACCGTGGATGCCTCTTTGATTGGGTGGGTGGGGGGCATTTTCAGGGAAGAACAGTTCAAGGCATTTGGTCACCTTTTGGAGGCCAACCTGCATATCAGTGTCCTAGAATTGAGGGGAGTGCTTCTGGCATTGCAAACATTTCAAAATGTTCTCCCTTCAGGAAAGATTGCCATCCAGCCCAGCAACATGTCAGTCTGATAAATCAACAATCAAGGGGGAACAAAGTCCTACCCATTGTGTTGAGAGGCCATGAAAATTGGGCAATGGGTGATAGCTTCCAACCACTTTCTGATAATGCACATTCCCAGGGATTCCACCATAATTGCAGACAAATTGAGGAGATGCATCCTTGTGCCTCACGAGTGGTCCCTCACTCCTGTCGTAGACGTGGAAATAATCAGTCACTGGGGCCAGCCTTGCTCCGACCTGTTTGCGTCCCCCGCAAATCACAAATTCAGCAGCTACTTTGCCCTAATTCAGCCACATGGATAGTCCCTGAGGGATGAGCTGGTGCATGATTGGCCCATGGGACTTCTTTATGCATACCCTCCCTTTCTCATCCCACAATTTTTGAAGAAAGCCCTTCGGTTGAAAAGCAGAGTAATCCTCATTGCACCCTACTGGCACCAACAAATTTGGTTTCTCTTTATTTGGCTTCACCTAGTACGTTGACCATGGATTCTGGATCCAACTCCAGAATTGCTGTCGCACCCACAGGGGTTGATTCATCTCAACATATCGAGCCTCAAGCGGACAGCTTGGCTCCTCCACTTCCAGTAATTGCTAAGCAAAATAATCTGTCCTTCCTTGTCCGCCACATTCTTCTGGCTTCCCATAAACCATCCATCAGGAAATTTTACCTAAGCAAGTGGAAAAGATTCATAATTTGGTCTTGTAAAAATGGAGTAAAACCCCCCCTCTGCCCCAGTTTCTACAGTGCTAGATTACTTATCCAACCTCCTTCACTCAGGAGCTGCAGCATCAACTATTCGAGTACACTTGGCTGCAATCTCCAGTTTTCATGATGGTTTCGTGGAATCTTCCTTGATTTCACACCATCTTTGCAAAACATTTTTGAAAGGAGTTATGCACATTAGGCCCCCTTTTAAACCGCCGGCCAATCCCTGGAATTTAACATTAGTTCTACAATCCTTAACTCGTCCTCCACTTGAATCTGCTGCCAATTGTGATCTGAAATTCTTATCCTGGAAGACTTTATTCTTGATTGCCATTACCTCAGCAAAACAAATTTCTGAGTTGCAAGCTCTGTGCATAAAATACCCTTACATGGTGTTCCATAAGGACAGAGTATCACTCCGAACCAACCCCTCCTTTTTACCTAAAGTCATTTAAGATTTGACCATTAATCAAATCATAAACCTACCAGTTTTCCTTCCTAATTTTTCTAACAAAGAAGAATGTACACTACATTTGCTTGACGTTATATAGACAATTGCGATTTTTATCTCCGTGTATAGACAATTGTGATTTTTATCTCGACAGAACTAAGTCATTACGAAAATCTGACCAGTATTAGTGTCATTCTCAGGGCCAAGATTGGGGAGACCTGTTTCCAAAGTTACCTTGTCTAAATGGTTGAGAGACTACGTTTGCTTCATTTATTGATGCAACGAAACCTCATTACCATCTAAAGTCAAAGCACATTCCACAAGCTCAGTTAATGTCTGTTGCTTTCCATGCAAGAACATCCATGGATGACATTTGTGTGGCAGCAACATGGTCTACCTCTCATACCTTTATCACGCGTTACAAATTGGACATCCTCTCCAGTGGGAGAGCTTCCTTTGGTTCAATGGTACTCAGGAATATTCTTCCATAGGGCCTCCCAGGAAGCAAAGTAGCTAGGGACTCTGTCCCATCAGTAAGGAATGAATGAAGGTGAACAACATCAGATAAAGAAGTTATGTTCTTACCATAACATTTCAATTGTCTTTGTCTTTATTCATTCCTTATAACCCACCCGCTGTCCTCCTCCGAAAGACTCCTGGAGGTTCAGATATGGTCCTAGCCTATGATAAGGAAGCTACTCAAAGTCTCTGCTTTCTTTCCTTCTTTCTTCTTTATAGGCAAACTCAATCTGTGGTAATTTAGAGAGGGGCACTATGGATAAAGACTTAACTCGAGAGTTTTTTGGCTGGCGCAAGCTTGTTATAATGGCCGACTCTGTTCCGAGGACGGAACCGACATCCATTAGTAATGAATGAATTAAGATGAACAACACAGATGGAACATTATGGTAAGAACATAACTTCTTCTATTAATCATCTTAGCTTGAACTAACTAACTGGATGTGTGGGAAGTGCCCTGAATGCTTTGGAAGCTCCAATTGTTGATTCTTTGGCAGGACTTAATCCATACAACCAAGGCTACTGCAGCAGTGTTCATTCGAATGTCTTGCGTTCTGGTAAGTTTACTTGCACAACTGTACTTTCCTGAAATGTCGTAGACTAATGATGGAGTCTTTTACCTTTGAGGTCGATTCTTTAAAGATGTGCATCCTCAGAAGTGAAGCAAGTGGTCCCCCACATTGGACTGCAGATGGATTGCTTCCAACAAGAAACACTTTTGTGCAGTAGCATTATGTTCTTTTTTGGAGATTTTGTATTTTCATGTTATGCTATTTGGTATTTTGTGACTCAGGTTGCATAACTTCAGTCTTGACAGATGGATCCCTCTGTAGTTGAGTGCCCCCCCCCCCCATTCCTGTTTTGGGTGCCTTCATTTAGCTGAGAATTTGTACAAGTATTGCAGTCTTGTAATTTTGTACAGCTGCTATTTTTTTTTTTGCTTGTAAATTTATTTCCTGTGTTTGTGAAGAAACAACAAGTGATAACTCATTTCAGGCATTTTTCCCACTTCTGTGTGGGTTGCTAAGGTGTACTCCAGACGGGCAGTTGTGAGGTGCACAGGAGGGTCAGGATCAGGGAAAATAAAATAACTGCTGGAAGGCCTTTGAGGAAGGGAGAACTCAACAGTAGAGCCACCAACAGAGATCTATCTTGAAGATCTGGTGATAAGGTAAGTATTTTTCTTTTTGTTCACATTATCTTGACTATTTCTTAGACACTACCTTGAATGAACATTCCAGTGTACGTGCTGGAATGTTCATTCAAGGTAGTGAATGAACATTCCAGTGTACGTGCTGTAATGGTATTGTCAGAGCATTAACAGTTTAAAGCTGTTTTCTCAGTGGATTGTAGACAACTATTTATTCTTCACATGTACTTGTACCATCCAGAGGGAAGCAAGTACCGTGGGCTTTCTAGTATATCCGCCACACCTCCATGTGTGACTCGGCCAAAGTCGTACTCATCTAGTAGATAGGACTCTCCATATGTCCTCATCTTCCATTAGGGATCAACTGTGGATGTGTCTGAGTAAGAGCCTTTCCCCACCAGGAAGCAAAAGCTCATCTTCCTGATCTTGGGTCATCAAGTACCCAAGCGGCTAATGAAGGCCAGTTCACCTGGGCTGTAGTCAAGGCTTTATTTGTCTATGCCACCAGTATAAGGTAGTCACTGTTTCTCTGTTACCTTTTACGTATGTCTCACTTGTTTTGTAGTGCCTTTGCATTTTGCTCAGTTAGTAACAGAAAAATGTCGTCTTTAGGTTAGTTAGCATAACCATTTACCAAATAAAATAGATAGTTAATTTATAAAGGCCTGTGGAATGCATCTTTTTTGGTAGTCTTTAGTTTTGCAGGAGGTATGTTAGATGTATTTGAAAAGAACTGCTGCAGCTTAAAATGTTGCAAAGTGTGAGATTTTTGTTTGGGAGTATGTAAGTTTCTAAATCTCCCTGAAACTTTGGAAGAGGTTCATTTATTATAATATTTCATAAAGAAGCAAGACTCTGCTTGGAAGTTTTCACATTGCTAATTTTCCCATTTTCTAGGTGTTTTGGTTAGTCCCACCGACTCCTGAAAACCTCGAAATGTATGAGAACTGGGTTCTGTCTGGCAAACAGGGTGACATTTTCTTGGGTGATAAAGTAGTGGAATGCGAGAGAATTGAGTTGAAACAAGGATATACCTTTGTCATACCATCAGGTAAGAGGTTCTAGACATTTTAAAACTTCATAGATTTCAGTAGCTGGTAGAGCTTACAAATAGGAGTTGAAATGGGGTACATTTGGTGGCTAGTACTGCTGAAGTTGAGGTTGACAGGTTCATTTGTGAGAGAAATTATTTATATGGTTGGCTGTTGAGCTTCAGGCTAAGCTAGAGTTTTGAGTTTATTCTCTGGAAAAGTTGTAAAGGAAATCATGTCAGATTAACATATTTGCCCTAAGTGGATTAGTGTGGGAAAATTTAACTAGCTTAGTACAGAGTTGAAAGGAAATTGTAGTAGTAGCACATGGGTATTTATTTACAAGTGTATAAGATTTTTGGGGTTGAGGATTTGGCATACTGAAATGTTTTAAGTGGGGGTGGGGTGAACAAGTTTAGTTTCATTTCTGTACTTAAAGGCACAAATTGGGACTTTATCGTTGGAATGATTTGCACAGTAGACACTTGATTCTTGACATTGCATCACTGCTGTGATTCTTTTTACCTGATAAAGTAAAGTTGGTCCAGAGTTGCTCATTTATTTTTTTTTTTAATTTCAGGTTGGATTCATGCTGTTTACACTCCAGAAGATACCTTAGTGTTTGGGGGCAACTTTTTGCACAGTTTCAATATTCCGATGCAACTTAAAATTTATAATATTGAAGATAGAATAAGGGTGAGTTAACTTTGGTTACCTCTAGCCAATTTTTTGTATTGTGTAGTGTTCTGGTAAGTGCTGTAGTAGTAAGCATTTCCTTAAGCAGTGACAATTTTATGACCGAATATTGTGTTCATACCCTTGTCATGGCCCTGATCTATAAAGCTGATCAGTACTTCATTTGTTTTGTCTTTACCTGTCCCTAGCCATGACTTGGACAGTTGTATGATAGATAATTGAAGTGTAATAGTATTTTTCTTTTTTAGTATTCATTACCTTTGGATCTGACAAGCTGTGATACCAAGCAATTAAGTTAAAAAGGGGGATTGTTTTTATCCTAGTAGTTTATTTTATGGTATCTTTAATGTACTGAGATTAGGTGCAATTATATCATGTGATATGAGGGTTTTGGAAACATAAATGAAAGATGACTGTTGTAAACCAGGTGACTTGAAAGCTGATTAATCTGTGAACAGCTTGCTTCTTATCTAGCTTTTGCAAATTATGGTATCTTTGGTAATTGCTGGTGCACTGGCAATACAAGATGGAGAATGAAGGACATAGTTTTATATATTTGGTTATTGAGCAAGTGGAAAGGGAAGTAAGGGGTGAGCCATGGCAACTACACTTAGAAGAATGTGAGCTTTATTGGCAGATTAAGCTGAATGCTTATGTCTTCCCCGGACTAAATGACCAATGCTCATTGAAATGTGTTTTAAAATTCAAAGCCTTAGAAAGGTAACCTGTAACAAGAACTTATTTACACATGTATCTTGCTGCAGGTGTTCTCTAAAACATAAGTTTTAGAAATAATGGATTATGTTTTAGATATAGTCATATAACTTTATTTTTATTTATTTATAATTTTTTATGTTTGATATAGATTGTTGGAAGTCTAGTTCTTTAAGTGTTTTTGCTTGCAGTTCTATACCCTGTTAAGTTTAATTAATAGGGTTGTGATGTCATAAATTAAGCACTATTTAAACTCGTGAATTGTTGCTTTTTATGTCTGATGAAGTTGATGTATTGTTTGTCAATGGAAGAGCTTTCTTAAACATTTGCCTTTGGAGATTACCACTGCCTTTATTGTTTTTAATTTAGTAGCTTAGAAAGAAATGAGTGCATAAAAATTGATTAATTTTGACAGGCCTAATTTGTTGCCTATGAGTAATTTAATGCAGTTTTCTTTTACAATAGTGGTAGTGCTTAAATTGCTTCATAAAGCTCATTTGTGTAAAAAAATGTGTGTATATGGGTGTGTATGTGTGTGTTATTTATATATATATATATATATATATATATATATATATATGTGTGTGTGTATACACATATGTATACACACACGGATTTAAATGTTTCTAGATAGTTCTTTGCCAATGTATAGTGAAAGTAAAAAAAGAAGAAACTACCTAAAGACCACAGTATTTATTCAGTTAAGGTTCCCTTCTGTAGATTGATTGTTTTGATTTTTATGTTACTGCTTTAATAAGAAAAATACTGATAGTCTGCAGCAGTGATCTCAGACATAAATGGCTCAAGGACAAGATGGTGAGATCACTGAGTTAAGAGCCATTCACATGCTGACAAAAGTAAAAAATTGACTGAGACGCATCCTGTCAGCACTGTACCACTCACATTCACGTATGTGGACTTCAGGCAAGTGAGAAAGGAACTGCAACAGGCAATCCAAACCACAAAGACAAGCATTCATCACTGTGGTTTGGATTGCAAAGCTTCCTTTTTGAAGTGCTCAGTCTAAAGTTCCATCTTACCTTATGCACCCTGGCGTGTGATATCTCCAGTGCCATCTTGAATTTTCTTCTTTTGTTTTATGATGCAAGGGAATTAGGTGTAGGTACATTCTTAGACTTTAATGGATGCTCCACACTGCAAATGCAGGTCTGCATCCACTAATGTCTACTGATGCACTCCACATTATCCCTCAAGTGACAACAGTGTGGGCTGTAGTACAATTATGTCAGTGTATTCTAAAATTTACAAAGCTTTTTATTAAAAAAACTGCTCACATAATTTTGTTAGAATGGGATTGAAAAAGCATTAGGGCACTTAAGTTACAAATTGGTGCTATTTGTATTCCATCTGCAGCAGAACAAGTTAAGAATCGGTGTGTCAAGCAGGCCAGATTAGGATAGTGGTTTGTAGACCAACTTAAGGGTGCCAGTGGGCCACATCTCCTGCAGGGAGTTTGAAACCACTGTTCTGTTTCTATAAGCATGTGTTTCTAGCTTATTTTCTTCTAGTGCCTACTTTGTGCTGGTGGAGGGGGGTAAGTATACCTGGTAATTAACCTTGTTTGTGTTTGTTGTGAACAGCTGTTTGAGATTTGAGTGCATATCTTTGGCTTATCCTACCCTGTTAGGTTACCATCAACTTTCTATGATTTAGTTAAGAAGTAGTCATCAACAGTAGATTACTGTTGCAGTAGCTTAGGCTATTTGAGTTATGTCTTGCCAAGGATATTACCATCTGGCAGCTTTTCAGAGCTCCAGGGTACCTTCAGTGTGCTCTGCCAGGAGCTCAAACTGAGTTCCATATTAAAAACCTTGTGCTAAAAGCTTCCAAACTTTCTTGCTGCTTTAGTGCACCCCTGCTGTGGGCTTCATTGGACTGACAGTTGGCTAGCAATCTTTTAAGGCAATGCAGAAGTCCTCTGCAGTGAAAAAAAACTTATGCTACATTTTTTCTGAGGAACACTAGTGTTTTTTTCTGTAAAACTTTTATACATTGGGCTAGGAAACCTATTTTTATGCACTGTCATCCTGCATGAAGGGATATTACTGCAGTGAGTACTTGAGGAAATTTGTTGTATAAAATCTGGCTTTTGAATTTGCTCTACTTTAGTTTGTGTTAGGGGAAGGATTTGGTGCTTTGAGGAATCTGCTAGTATTTTTTTTTTTTTTAATCTCAAAACCAACCTTTTCACTGTCATTGAGTGGATTCTTCTTTAGCTGGACCTATGAAGAAGTTACAGATCTTCTCGTGTCTTCCTTACCCCATTGGCAAGAACAAAAAAGTAATCAGGGAGACTGGATATCAGCCCAGCTCAGTTTCTTTTCCCCATACACTGATGGAAAGGCTCTGCTGTGGCTGGATGTGATCTTGTGGGCCACAAATCGTTTATGCCCGTCTTGCTGGTGTACCATTGAAAGCCCCTAAGGATTGGGTTAATATCCTGTGTTGGCTGTAGGGCAAGGGAGAACCTCTCTTGCAAGCCTTTGAGAAAAAGGGGTGGAAGGTCTACCACATAGCCGGGAAAGGGAGTATGAGCCCCAGGATAATGTATTTTCTTTGCGTCTATCCTTTTCCAGGAAGTTTTCCCAAGAAAAGAAAGTAAAAAAAAAAAAAAAAAAAGAAACTTGACTTACTGGGATTTGTTAGAGAGTTGATTTGTGTTTCACTTTACCTTTTTCCTCTTTTAGGGGGGGGCTCTTTCTCTTTCCGATTCTGATCTTCAGTCAGAAGACCAGGGATTGGAGGGAGAGAATGTTGTGTTTAGGACTTTCTTCACAGCCTGAAGCTTGTGATTCTGAAGAAGTGTTACTTCAGATTTCCCTCCAGAAGACCTTTTTTTTCCCCTGAAACTTTATCCAAGATGAAAGTGTGTTTTCATTGGGATCAAAACGAGATTCCAGATGTGAAGTTATTCTGTCTTGCCTTCATTCTCACTGATGGGTTCGGAGCCGATACTCTGCTCCAACTCGGCCAAATGCTAAAGCTCGAGGTCTTCAACCAACTCGTGGCCTACTCCCTATCCCATGGTGCACTGGTGCTTCCCTCGGATCTCGTTTGCCGCTGCAACAGATCGAGCTTTTCACCAGCTGTGGCCAGTGAATATAAGTATTTTTCTCAAGTTAAATATCTTTTTTCTAAATATTTAATCTTTTATATAGTTGTTAAAGGTTAGTTTAAACCAAGTTAGTTTAGAGAATTATAGGTAGCATACCTTTCTGTCTCTCTCTTGTGGCTGTTTTTATTAGGCCTAGTTTAACTCGCTTTTCCCTTTTATTCTAAACATTAGATAAGGGCAAGACCCAAGACAAACATTTAAAGTCTTCTTTTCGATTAGAGCAGAAGACAAACTCATAGACTCCAGAAAAATCGGACAGACCATTTACCTTGGCGCCACAAGTTTTGGAGCAGACGGTTGTGCTTGTTGGTAGGAGCCGGTCCCCAGTTCTGGTGCCGGTATCTCCTACCCTTAAATCTCCTATTTTCCAGTCACTGGCTAGTTCCATAGCCTCTTCTAAGACCTCAAGACTCTGATAAGGATGTGGATCGTTTGGTACAGAGACGTCTGCAGACACTGGCACTAGCCAAGATTTTGTCGGGGCCAACCTTTGGGGCTTCGGGCCTGACTGAGAACCCAGTCCATTACTTCTGTTCCTCCTCTGATCTGACTAGATGTTTTGGAGCCGGAGTGCTCAGAGCTGATAATCGTGGATCCGCCTGAGCCGACACCTGCACCAGGCCTGTCGTTTCCAACTATTCTGACTTCCTTGGTGCTGACACTTGCTGGTTGGGTCTGGGGAGGATAGTCAAGCTGACCCCTCTGTTCTGACTTTACCTCTCGGGGCTTTGGCGCGGCTGAGCTCTGCTCTTACCTCAGGCTTGGATCCCACCGCTTCGGTGCCAGAGAGATCACCTGCTTCTTCGGATCCAGGGGTTTTCTCTCATCTGAGCCGGGGGGCTTTCGATGCCACGAGGAGAGTATTGTCCCTTCGGGTTCCCACATCACCAGAACCAGCAACCTCCTCCCCCAAAGCACCTGTGTCTACCTCTGCTTCACTGGTCCCTCAAAAGTGTAGAGACCTGGAGCCTCAGGTCGCCCCATTGGGTGAGCCCTGCTCTTCCGAGACCTCACCAGAAGCTCCCACTGAGGAGGTTCCCAGGAAGAGACTTTGCAAGAGGAAGCATCTGGACTCCCCACAGGAATCAGTCATGTCAGATACTGACTTAGATGAGTCAGAAGGGTCCCCACAGTCCCTCTCTGATGATATTTCATTCAGAGATGTCTTGGAAATTCTCAGAGGGGTGGCTGGAAGACCATTAACCCTACTGATCCTGAGTCAGTTCTGCTGAAGGCTTTTGTGTCTCAACCCTCCATCTCTTGGGGGTGTCCTCCTTTTGATGAGCTGATGGGACTCATCTCTCGAAATGCATGGGAGTCCCTGGATTCCATGGAACCTGTCCTTCGGAGGCCTAACAAATTTTTGATTTCCCCAGGACAAGGCTTTCCTAACCGGAGTACCCGTCGATGCTATGGTGGTGGCGGCAGCCACCAATGAGGAGTTGTCAGAGACCTCTACATCTGTTCATCCTAACAGGGATTCTAGGATCAAGGACAGATATGGTAAGAGCATGTTTAGTTCAGCGGCCTTTGCTCTTCGATCCCTGAACTGTCTCATGCATTGTACTAGACTGCACAGAGATCTCCTTAAAGAGCTGGGAGATGCTCCACAGGGTGCAATAGCTGCAGGTGTTTCAGATGAAGTAACTTCCAAGCTTGCTACCCTAAATTCCTTAGTAAACTCTTCCATGCGTCTGATTTCATACGCAGCTGATGGAATGAGCAGGGCAGCGGGTACAGGAATTGCTCTTGAGACATTCCTGGATGCACTTATGTTCCTTTGTGGAGCCCTTTAAGTCATCCTTTGCGAACACCCCTTTCGATGACTCCTCCCTGTTTGGACCCAGACTGAAGGAAATGCTTACCAGGAGTAAGCAGGATGGAAAGACTCTGTTTACTGTTGAGAGTCCATTTTTCCACCCCTACCAGACCTTATCCCAAAGGTCAGAAGAGAGTGAAGATGTGGTTCCTTAAAATTCGAGGAGCTTTCAAGGACACTCGTGCTGACCCCCCCCCCCCAGAGGCAGAGGAGGGGGTAATGGAAGATGCCGCCCATGTGGCAGAGGTGGGGGGGGGGCCGCAGAATCAGGGCGACAGAGATCAGTTCTTTGGAAACCCCTATCAATGCTCCTGAAAGGAGGCCCACCTGTCCATCTCTGGAGGCAGTTGGGGGATGCTTATCTCTGTACCCAGATGCCTGGCAAAACATAAAAGATTACTGGGTACAAAGCATAATATCCAGAGGATACTCTATTCCCTTTGCCACCCCACCACCCCTCATAAGAAAAATCTTGGATGTCCCACCCAGTCACAGGGAACAAGCAATCATAGAGATTCAAAGGTTGCTAGAAAGTGTCATCCACCCAGTCCCGGCAGACCAGAGAGGATCCAGAACTTACTCAAGGTTCTTTTTAGTTCCAAAGAAAACAGGGGACTGGAAACCCATTTTGGATCTCAGCAGACTAAACAAATCAGTCAAAAAGACAGTTTCTGATGGTCATGCTACAGTAGATACTTCCCTTTCTTGGAAAAGACAATTAATTGGATGTGCTCGATAGATCTCCAGAATGTGTACTATCACATCAAAATGGCCAGGCCATCCAGAGATCTGTGCTTTCGGCTTGGAGACTGTCATTACCAGTTTTGAGCTCTGCCCTTTGGTCTCACTACAGCCCCCAGAGTGTTCACCAAATGCATGGCAGTAGTCATGGCTCACCTGAGATGTTTAGGATTCCAGGTGTTTCCATACCTAAACGACTGGCTCCTCACTGCCACCACCAGTCATCAACTCATACTAACAAGGGACACAACCTTACACCTCTGGAGTCAGTTGGGGATTACCATAAACTCAGAAAAATCTGCCGTATCGCCATTCAAACGTATCGTCTTTATAGGTGCAATGTAGATGCCATTTCCATGACTGTAAAACTTCCACCAGAAAGAGTTTGTTTTATGAAAACGGGTCCTAATTCTTCTAGCAAAAGAAAAAGCCCCAGCTTCAGTGGTGCTCAAATTATTGGGGACAGTGGGGGCAGCAGTCATTGCGATTCCCTTAGGCCGAATGGCTTCTGTTCACACAGTAGTACCTTTCAGGAACTTCCAGTGTATCATCAAATCCTGATAGCAAACTCTTGCAAGAACAGCTTTCATCTCATCAAGTAACGATAGGTCACCCCTTTGTTCTACCTGCTCCCATTGCCATTGTGACCACGGACGCCTCCCTGATTGGGGGGGGGGGGGCATTATCAGGGAAGAACAGCCCAAGGCACTTGGAAACAACACGAGGCTCATCTGCATACCAGTGTCCTAGAGATGAGAACGGTACTTTCTTGCCTCAGCCGTTGCAGTCCTTTCAAAACTCCCTTCCTCTAGAACTATTGAAATTCAGATGGACAACATGTCAGTGGTCTGGTACATAAACTAGGAGGAACCAGATCTTACCCACTCTGTCGAGAGGCCCTGAAAGTGTGGTAATGGGCAATCTCCACCCAGCGTTTTCTGATAGCAATGCACATCCCGGGGAAGTCCAGTGTAATAGCAGAGCAATTCTATTTCCTCACGAGTGGTCCCTGATGTTCTCCAGATGGGGGCAGCCTTGCTGTGATCTCTTTGCAACCCCAATGAACACTAAATAGAGCAGATATTTTGCCCTAATCTCCCCTATGGGAGATTCCCCAAGGGACCCGCTTGTACACAGTTGGCCCCTGGGGTCTCCTTTATGCATTTCCACCGATACCCAAAGTTTTACAGAAAGCAAGACTCTGGGAAGAACCATTATCCTAATAGTCCCTTACAGGCCTTGTCAAATTTGGTTCCCCTTTCTTCAGCCTCATCTGTTGGAAGAACCTTGAATCCTGGACCCCAGTTCCAGATCTTCTGACTTATTCATCAGGGGCTCTTCATTCCACACTTCAGATTTCAAATTCTCTCAGCTGCAGCTCAGCACATTATAGCATCCTCCCAAAAGTCATCTACCAGGAAGTTATACCTTAGTAAATGGAAGATATTTTCTATATGGACATCTCAAAACTATATTGACCCATATCTAGCCTCAATTTCATCCATTTTGGAGTTTTTTACCAAACTTTTTGTTGAAGGAGCATCTGTTGCAACCATTAGGGTTCGGTTAATGGCAATCTCTAACGTTCACCGTGGTGATCAGGTGTCTAATATGTCCCACAAACTCCAAAGCCTTTCTTAAGGGTACCTCTCATTTGAGACCCCCTACTCGGTGCCCAGTTACACCATGGAATCTAAACGTTGACCTTCCTTGTATCATTTTACCTCCATTCGAACTGGCCTCATCTTGTGACCTGAAATTTCTATCATGGAAAACCATTTTTCTGGTAGCTATTACGTCAGCTCGGAGGGTTTCAGAGTTACATGCCTTGTCCATGAAACCTCCATATTTAATATTTCACGACGACAGAGTCTCTTAGAACAAATCCATCATTTTTACTTAAGGAATGTTCAGAGACAAATCTCAGACTATAGAGTTACCTGTTTTTTTCCCTAATTATTCTAATAAGATGGAACATATACCGCACAAAGTTGGACGTCCACAGGCAGCTTTGATTCTATTTGCACAGGACTAAGGACTTTAGAAAATCAGAACAGCTCTTTGTTTCATTTTCAGACTCAAAGAAAGGTGCTCCAATGGTTAAAACTACCTTGGTTGTCAGATTGCATCTCTTTTACATACAATTCTGTCCATTCACCATTGCATAAAAAAATAAAGGCCCATTCAACTAGAGCTGTTTCCACATCTTCAGCCTTTCTGGCTAAACTACCAATAGATTCCATTTGTGCAGCAGCCACATGGTCTAGGCCTCATACCTTTATCAATCATTACAAATTAGACAATGCCTCCGTGGACAGGGCCTCCTTTGCTTTCACTGTCCTGAGGAATATACTTCCACTTCCATGAGCCACCCGAGAAAGATGGTGCTTGGGATGCTTAACCCATCAGTGAGAATGAAGGGGAGATAGAACAACTTCACATAAAGAAGTTATATACTCAGCATAACGTTCCATGTGAGTTGTGCATTTCATCTTCATTCTTGCGTCCCACCCTCCAACTCCTACCAGTTTCTTGTGGACCGAGAAGTTGAAACAAGTCTGGGTTGTCTTTAGTCCTTATCTAGTGTATCTTTGGATACTAATTTTTTTTTTGGGGGGGGGGCTTACCTAGTCAGCTTAGTTGGCAGCAAACAAGATCTGAGGGAAGCACCATTGCACCATGGGATAGGAAGTAGACCACAAGCTTGTTAAAGACCTTGTGCTTTAGCATTTGGCTGAGTCGGAGCCGAGGACTGGCTCTGAACCCATCAGTGAGAGCAAAGGCAAGATGAACAATTCACATGGAACGTTATGGTAATTACATAACTTCTTCTTTCCCAGCAAATATATTATGACTTGTTACACTTAAGCTGCAGATTGAGCAATGTCTGTTCCTCCTGTTTTTATTTGCTTTAGAGATTTTTTTTTTCTTCACAGCTTGTAGTTTTCCTGATAGTCAACCTTCTGCCCCAGTGAAGTCTGATGTGATGTCCTTCAAGGATGCATCTGCAGTCATCACATATGGGTTGTCCTGCCTCAGGCAGCCCTTCGGTCAGCTGGATTCCAAAGTCTGGGTCTGGCCTCGGCTGATGTCGCACTTTCCCCGATGTCAGAGCGTCTGGGGTATAAAAGCATCAGCCGACGCCATTTTCCTCCATCTTTCTTGCCGCGTGGTGCCCGAAGCAGAAGCAGTTCGCAAGTGCCGGTCGGCCAGCTCCTGTGATTCAGCTACCGAAGACTTCGAAAAAGCTAAGTACCCCGTTGGGGACTCTTTCTTGCCTCAGCCGATGTCAGATAAAGTTAATTGTTTAACTTGTGGGAAACAAATACCTCATAAGGATTTCCACTCTTACTGCCTCCCCTGCCTAGGCCCAGACCACGACGTCTCGGCCTGTTCAGCCTGTGCTTCCTTCAACCGACAAACTCTTAGACGGTCGGAGTTTGCAGATGAATTCTTTGGGGCTAGTTTTGCTTACAAGATGCCGTCGGAGACTCCAACTTCGCATTTAGTTAAGAAACGGAAGGACAAGGACCGACACACGCGGGCCGCGGTTTCGGCTGAAACCACGGTCAGGCCTACCACGAGTGTCTGTCTCGGCTGAAACAGAGTCCTTGGTACTTCCGATTACCGAAACTGCGCAACCGACTACCTCGGCCCTGGAGGCCCCGACCGTGTCGGTTATTGAATTACCTACTGAAACTGGTGTCCAGGAACCTTCCGACACCATTCCTTTAGACAAATCTACTCCTGCACGTGGTGCAGCCAGACCTCCTGCATCCATGTCCATTAAGGCTTTCTCTAGGGCTAAAGCTGCTAAACTTTCTAAAGCTTTGCCTCCCAAGGTTACCTCTCAGAGACCCTCTACTGGCTCACAGATTCTTAGCTTAGCAGAGGATCTTATCTCCTTAATTTGAGGTTCTCAACCTCATCCGGACAGGGGCTCGCTACCACCTCCAGACAAAAGGCCCAGGGTTGAGCCCTCTGACCCCCACTCCTCAGATGAGTCCTCTGATGGCTCTGCTCTGTCAGACCACCAGGAGGAGGCTTATTCGGCCTATGAGGATTCTGATGCTGAAGAATCTATTCCCTCGGCCTCCCCTCCTGAAGAGTTTTCCTTTGGAGAGACATTACACTCTGAGAGAACACTTTCAATGGCAGGGTCAGGAATTCTCTGATTCCAGAAAAAGATTAAGGACCTTTTTACATTTACCTCAGCATAGGCCTTTAGCTATACCTCCTGTTTTGAATGTCATTGATGATGTGTACTCTGATGCTAGTACAACCCCTGACTCTCTCTCTCCGGCTCCTGCCAAACCTGATAGGTACTACAGGGTCCGGGACTCCATCTTCACCTGTACAAGGCCCACTCTGCTGTTCCAGAAACTATTTCCCAGGGCCCAAAAGGGGTTGCAGCTGCCACTGCTAGAAATCCTCTACCCTCTGAAAGGGAGTCCAGAGCTTTAGAGAGATGGGGTAAAAAAGTGTATACTTCTGCAACTCTTTCCATGAGGGCATTAAATTGCCAATTTCATATGATACAATACCAAGAGTATTTGTTAGATGAATTGCATAAGAAACTGTCTTCATCTGAACCCCTTGATCGCAAATCCCTTCAGGATCTGGTACATAACTCCCAGCAGATTAGTAACCATTTCTTGCAGTGTGGTTATGATGCATTGGAAGCTTCATGTAGGTCAGCTATGACAGGTGCAGTCATACGTAGGCATGCCTGGCTGAAGGAACAATCTCTGCCAGACCATGTTAAAGCTAAGCATTTGGATGCTCCTACGGAAAAGCAAAAATTATTTGGTTCCACGGCTCAAGAGGTCTTAAAGAAATTTGAAGAAAAGGCAAAATCTGTGCAAACAGTCAGACTTTCTGCAAGTCCAACCACCGAGATTCAGCAAAAATTGGCCTACTAAGAATTGGTCCTTTCCAGACTCAGACAGATCTCAGAGAGGCAGGAATAGGCGTGCCAGAGGTAGAGGGCAAGCTAGAGGCTCCTACAAAGGCCGTCAGTGGCAGCCTCCCAACCAGAGAGTTAGTGCAGGAACTACAACTGCTACACCAGGACAGACTCAATGACTTTGTTTTGACTCCGCCGACCAGGGCTCAATTAGAAGCACCTTTGGGCGGAAAGCTTTCTTTATTTTCAAAAAATTGGCACAGCATTACAAGGGACACATGGACACTGCAAATAATAGACAAAGGATACAGGTTCCATTTCCCCACATTGCCAAAAAGAAAAGGCATGCCAGACCTGCCACCAAATCAGAGGGCAGAGGCTTTGAAACAAATTTCCAACTTAATACAAATGAAAGCTATAGAAAAGGTTCCTCTTTCAGAACCAAGGCCAAGGATTTTACTCCAGACTATTCCTTGTTCCAAGAAAAGAAAATCAATGGAGGCCTATTCTCGACTTGTCCGCACTGAATACTTACCTCATTGTGCCAAAATTCAAAATGCTGACTCTACAGCAACTCCTTCCCATGCTGGGCAAGGGGTCTTGGCTGGTGACTCTAGACCTCAAGGAGGCATACCTGCATGTCCCTATCAGACAAGGTTGCAGAAGACACCTCAGATTTCTTGCAGGGTCAGAGCATTATCAATTCTCAGCATTGCCCTTTGGCTTATCTACTGCGCCCAGAGTACTCACGAAATGCCTGGCATCAGTAATTGCACACTGCAGACTTCAGGGGATTCAAATTTACCCATATCTGGACGACTGCCTTATACAAGCGGACAGCAAGCAAACTTTGTTAAAGGACTTGGATTATGCCATCCACCTACTGCAGGCCTTGGGATGTACAGTCAACATCCACAAATCAAGACTAGTTCCATCCCAAAGAATAACTTTTCTGGGTGCGGATCTAGACACAACCACCCAAATGGCCTTTCTCACAGAAGAAAAACAAAAACAACTACCGGATTACTTCAAGAATCTGACAAGACAAACTCAGCTGACTGCAAGGAAAATCCTGCAGGCCCTGGGTTACATGGCATCTTGCATTCTTCTGATTCCACAAGCAAGGCTGCATATGAGAAAATTACAATGGTACCTAAGGAGTTTATGGACTCAGCACAGTCACAGTTTAGAAACTTTGATCCCACTCATTCCATGCCTCCAAAAGGAATTTCTGTGGTGGGCTCAAGCCTGCCAGTCGAACAGTGGATTGCCCTTCAGCAAGCCAAGAGCCAACCAAACCATCACTACGGATGCTTCAGACCAAGGTTGGGGAGCACACATGGAGGGCAGATGTATCCAAGGGCTATGGTCACAAAGGGAGCTACGCATGCACATAAACCAAAAGGAAATGCTGGCAGTGATGCATGCAATCGAGGCCTTCAAACTTTTTCTTCATCAAGGCCACCTACTCATAAGGACAGACACCACAGTTATGTGGTACATAAGCAAGGAGGCACCCGTTCCTACCCTCTTTGCAGACTGGCAATGAATCTATGGGAACTTTCCTTGAAACTCAACATACAGCTGCAGTCCCAGTTTGTGCCAGGAAAAGACAATATACTGGCAGACAGCTTAAGCAGAAATATCATGGATGCACATGAATGGATGCTGCACCCAGACATCATCTTACTCATAACACAATCATGGGGAAGGCCGGAAATAGATCTGTTCGCCTCCCCCCACAATCATCAACTGAAGAAATTCTGCTCAAGGACATACCACCCACAAGCATGGAAAGTGGGCGCTCTCTCTTTCAGCTGGAAAGCTCTAACAGTGTATGCTTTTCCACCTCTCCCATTAATGACCATGGTCTTACTGAAGATCAGAGCAGAGCAGCCCAGAGTGATTCTGATAGCTCCAAACTGGCCAATACAGCACTGGTACCCACTGTTAAAGAGCATGTCACATACGAAACCGTGGCCTCTCCCCCTATGGCCACTTCTACTGACACATCACAATTTCAAGACTCTGCATTCCAACCTGAAAACCTTGCAACTAACTGCCTGGAAAATACCTTGACTCCTCCTCAGGATAAGCTATCCCAGAGAGTGAAGGATATTATTATGGAAGCTCGCCGGCCACAAGGAAGGCATATTCAGCAAAATGGAAAAGATTTCACACTTGGAACACAACAAAGGGCCTAGATGCGACAGTGATGAACATGGCACATATACTGGAATATTTGGCAGAATTGTTCCACAACGGCCTGTCTTACTCTTCCATTAAGATACATGCCTCAGCAATTTCAGCAGAATACAATGTTGATCCACCTGTCTTCTCTCATCCTCTCCTGAGACAGTTTCTAAGAGGAATCAAAAACATCAATCCTCCAAGGAAACCACCTCTACCTACTTGGGACCTTAACTTCGTGTTGGAAAAACTAACACTTCCTCCCTTTGAACCAGTAGCATCTGCAGATCTACAGTTTCTGTCTTGGAAAACTGCCTTCCATCTGGCCATAACCTCAGCAAGAAGAGTATCTGAGTTACAAGCTCTAATGGCAGTACAGCCATTTCTGATTTTTCATCAGGACAGAGTTTCATTGAGAACCAATCCTACATTTATGCCAAAGGTGGTATCCAGGGTATCTTTGAACCAAGCTATTCACTTACCTACCTTCTTCCCACAACCACAAAATAAAGGGGAGAGACTTCTGCACACCCTGGACATACACAGACAGTTGCGCTACTACTTGGACAGAACTAAAAGTTACAGAAAGACTGACCAGCTGTTTGTAGCATATGCTGCTGGGGCACAAGGTAAAGCAATTTCCAAACAGACAATTTCAAAATGGGTAGGAAATTGCATTGGTTTTTGTTACTCCTTTCATGGAAAAACTGTGCCAGCTAACATTAGACCTCATTCCACGAGAGCCACAGCCACCTCCACAGCCTTCCTAAGAGGGGTGGCTACCAAGGACATTTTAGAAGCTGCTACATGGAGCTCCGTGCATACATTTGCCAAGCATTACAATTTACCTTTATATTCCAGATCCAGAGCAGGCTTTGCTATGGCAGTCCTGCAGGATATTTTAGCTACACCATCCTTTACTTAGTACCTCCACCCCCAGATTGGCTATGGTATTCTACCCATATGTGATGACTGCAGATGCATCCTTGAAGGACATAGTACAGTTTTGTACCTACCATAAATGTAGATGTCCGATAGGTATGCATCTGCAGTCAGGTTTACCCTCCCTCCTTCCCTCTGTGGTATTTTTGGGTGCTTACCTTTTATAGTGGTATTTCTTGGGTACTTACCCCTCTTATAGCTAGCTGGGGGGATCTATTATGGTGTATTTGTTTTTATAGTACTGTGCATGTTTGGATTTGTTTTTAAAATGCATCTCTCCAAATTTTAGCCTTCCTTAGAGGGCACCTGGCATCTGGGGCAAGAAAAACTGAGGAAAATGGTGTCGGCTGATGCTTTTATACCCCAGACGCTCTGACGTTGGGGAAAGTGCGACATCAGCCGAGGCCAGACCCAGACTTTGGAATCCGGCCGACCGAAGGGCTGTCTGAGGCAGGACAACCCATATGTGATGACTGCAGATGCATACCTATCGGACATCTACATTTATAGTAGTTACAAAACTGTACTTTATACCGGCTGCTTCATACTCACAAATTCTTGTTTTCTAAGTCCAAAACTGCTTTTGAGAGAGAAACTACTAATTCTAGTCCCAGTCCCTGCGACAATGATGAGAAACAGTTTGGAACATGTGGGAAGAAAGTTAATTCTGGCATTTTAACATTCAGAATTTTAAACTGCCAGACTCTTGTTAAAGATTTTACTTCTGTTTTCTGAGATGAAAAGTTCTTTGAATGTCTCTCTTGTGCCCGTTTCTCATGATTTCATCAATGATTACTAGTCTGACAACCCCATGGGGTCTTTTTAAGTGTAGCCCTGCTTCCCAAGATGTTTGCCAAGCATGCCTTTAAGTGTTCTTATGATGCTGCTGATAGCCATCTGGGCCAGTCATGGGAAGATTTGATTGGATACATTCTTAAAATCTTCCTGAAGATGTTAAAGCTGAAATTTAAACTTTTTCCTCTTGACAAAAAGTTCAGTTTGGTCCTCCTGCAGCTGAGGCACTTAAGAGAAGCTGATTCAAGGAATGACTGAATTCTCGGGCAAGTGATTATTTTTCTTCATTCATAGCTTCCTTTTCCAAAAAGCAATTCATAAAATAATGTGCCAACAAACAGGATAAAAAAAAAAAAAAAAACAAAGTTAGAAAGCAGCAAAAAGAAAGAGAAAGCCTTTCAAAACATAGGACAGTCCAAAAAGTACAAATGACTTATGTTAAGTTGTCCCATCTCACCTTCGTTCTTGCTGTTTGGGTTCGGAGACGATCCTCTGCTCCAACTCAACCTACTTCTATAGCTTGAGAGCTATTTACTGGCTCGAGGCTAACCCTTATCCCAGAATGCCCAGCGCCAGCTTACCCAGATGTCGTTTGCCGCTTCAGCTGTGAGGTTGCTTCGTTACTGGCTCAGGCTTAGTATAGTTTTTTCTATTATAATTGCTTATTCTTAAAAATGTATCAAGCTTTTGTCTAGATATAGTACTTTATCACCTTTCTTGTTTGTGTTGTAGCTTTGCTGACTGTCTCTCCATATCTCGCAGGCCTTCTGTTTCCCCTGAACTCGTTTAAATTAGAGAATCACCCCCCCCCCCCATAGGACAGCCGTTTAAATCAGTGGCTCTCCTTTCTGTTCCTTAACTGTAAAAAAAAAAAAAAAAACTGTTTTTTAGTATAGTAGTGTAACATGTCTAAAGAGGCCAAAGTTTCTGGCTTCAAAAAGTGTGACTCATGCTTTCAGAAAATGTCTCTGACAGATGGGCACACTAGCTGTGTTTATTGTTTAGGGGCTGTGCACCTGCAGGACTCCTGCTCTGTCTGTCATTCATTTAGTCCAAGGGTCCTGCAGGAGCGCAAAAACAAATGAATCCTTCGAGGATTATTGAAACGACAGGATTCCCCGGTTAAAGGTTCTCAGCCAGTGAAATCCTCTGTCTGTCAAGCTGTCGGCTCCATCCTCGGAACAGACTCCTATTCTTGAAAGAACCAAGTTTGTCGGTGCCGACTAGCATCGACAAGTCATCTCCTCCCTCTGCTGCAACTGCTACCTCGGAGCTGTCTCAGAGCCACAATCGAGCAAGGTCTCCTTCATTGGAGCTGATCCACTCGGTGCCACAGTCACCCTTATTAGGAAGTGAACACAGTCATCACTTTTCATCCCACTCCTCTCGATCCTCCAGGTTATCGGATCAGGACAATGGAGACAGTAGTCAGCAGGTTGATTACTTTCAGCCCACCTCAGCAGGTTGCGGCTCCATCCGCCTCCATTTCCATTCCTCCTCCAACTACACTTAGTTCGGAGCTGGAGACCATGGACGCACTGATAGTAGAACCGACCGCGCTGATCACCTCCTGTTCGGTTTTGATGTCGTCTCTGATCACCAAGATTGTTCCGTCCATTGAGGGATCTAGGCGCCAAAGCTCTCTCGTCGGCTCCGAAGGGGGAAGTGGCATCGGTCCCTTGTCTGACCCCACTCTCCCTCTCGGAGCTTCAGCACAGGTGAACTCTGCTCCCACATTGGCTTCGAAGTCGTCACCCTCGATGCGGAGAAGAACTCCAGTCTCTTCTGAGCTGGAGCTTTCTTTGCCTCAGGATCGTGACGCCTTCGAAGTCATGCGGAGTGTGCTCTCCCCTGAAGCAGCCCTATCGGCTCCTTCTCTTGTGGTGCCTGTGCCAACCTTTGCTCCACCTCCGGCCCAGAAACGTAGGGAACCTATGCCCCAGTACACCCCATTGGGCGATCCCTCCTCTTCCGAGGCCTCCCCTGATCACTCAGAGGAGCGTCCTCGGAAGAAGTGCAAAAGGAAGCACCTAGACTCGCCTGAATCTGTCACCTCAGATACAGACCTGGATGAATTGAAGGGTCCCCCAGGTTCCCTCTGAAGATGTTTTCTTTTCAGTCATCCTTGAAATGCTTAGGCAGAGGAGTGACTGGTCTTCCCTAGCCCCTACCGAGGACGGGTCTGTATACCTGGAGGCATTCGGTTCTGGGCCCTCCACCTCCTGGGTGTCTCCACCTTTCGAGCCACTCATGTCTGTAGTGGCTCGAAAGGCTTGGTCAGCTCCTGATTCTGTGGAACGTACTCCGAGGAGCCCAGATAAATTCATAACAGCCCCCAGGACAAACAATTTCTCTCTAAAGGTGTGCCAGTTGATGCCATGGTGGTAGCAGCATCCACCAAGAAAGAGCAGAAACTTCTTTGTCTGTCCATCCACCAAACAGAGTCTAGGACGATTGACAGTTATGGGAAGCAAATGTTTTTCCTCAGCGACCTTCACAATGAGGTCCCTGAATTATCTCTCTCATTTTACACTTCTTCAAAGAGATCTCTTAAAAGAGCTTGGAGATACCCCACAAGATCCTACAGCTGAGGGAGCATCAGCCAAAATAGCTTCCCAGCTTGCGACTCTTAATTCTATAGTCAGCTCCTCCATGAGGCTGATTTCCTGTGCAGCAGATGGAGCGAGCAGAGCCGCAGGGCCGCAGGTACAGGAGTGGCTCTCAGGAGACATGCTTGGCTGCGGCTGTGTCAATTTGTGGAACCCTTTCGGGCATCCTTCACAAATCCTCCCTTTGATGGCTCCTCGCTTTTTGGGCCTCAGGTGAAAGACACGCTTACCAGGTGCGAGCAGGAAGGCAAGACTCTCTGTGGCGTGGGAGTCCGTTTTTCCACTCCTAACGGACCTTATCCTAAAAGTCAGAAGGGTGGAAAGATGTGATTTCGGAAGTCCCAGGGAACCTTGCCTGACACAAGTGGTGATTTTTCCCCCAGGGGCAGAGGGGGAAACGACAATGGCATATGCCGTCCTAGTGGCAGAGGGGGACCACAAAAATCAGGGTGACAGAGAAACTTTCTCTGCCAAACTCTTCCAGCATCCCTGATGGGTTGCCTGACTGCTCACCTCTGGAGGCAGTCAGGAGAAGACTTTCCATGTACCCAAATCCTGGCAAAATATAACAAGAAACAAATGGGTACTATCTATCATATCTGGGGGTTACAAAATCCCCTTTCATCAACCCCCTCTAAAGTCAAAAAAGTCCATCCCAGATGTCCCACCCAATCTAAGGGATCAAACAGTTATTCAAGTTTCAAAACTGCTAGGAAAAAGAGCCATTCAGGAGGAAGTCCCCCACAGACCATCTAGGATCTGGAACTTATTCAAGATTCTTTTTAGTACCAAAAAAGACAGGGGACCAGCACTGGATCTCAGCAGATTGAACAAATCTGTACAAAAAGAAAAGGTCTGGATGGTAACACTGCAGTCCATTCTCCCTTTTCTCGGTCAGGACAACTGGATGTGCTCCATAGATAATACCATATCAAAATGGACAGACGCTCCAGGAAATTTCTTCGCTTCTGGGTAGGGGCCAGTCATCAGTTCAGAGCTCTGCCCTTTGGTCTCACCACAGCCCCCAGGATGTTCACCAAATGTATGGCAGTAGTCGCGGCTCACCTGAGACATCAAGGATTCCTGGTGTTTCCCTATCTAGACGACTGGCTCCTAACTGCTACCACCAGGCATCAGCTCTTACAGGCATGGGATTATACAATATCAACCTGCACCCAACTAGGCATTACAGTAAATTTCAAAAAATCTGCCTTGTTGCCCTCTCAATCTGTTACATATATAGGAGCAGAATTGAACACAAAACAGATGTTTGCAAGGTTACCTCAGGAAAGAGTTTTCTCTATTCGCTAACAAGTGTAATTTCTAATGCAGAGCAGAAAGGTCCAAGTCAGATATGTCCTGCAAGTTCTAGACTCCGTGGCAGCTGCCATTCTTCTTGTACCATTGGCGCATTACAACATGAGTCCTTCAGTGGCTTCTCTTCACACAGTGGTCCTTCCAGGAACTACCCATGTCTCACATGATCCTGATTACAGAAGCATGCAAAAGACACCTCTCTTGATGGATGGTCTCCCCACTGGTGACTCAGGGCAGACCTTTCTTTCATCCCCCTCTGGTAGCCACAATGACCACGGATGCCTCCCTGATAGGGTGGGGGGGCATTATCTAGGCAGGACAGCCCATGGCATGTGGCAACCTCATGAGTACAATCTGCATATCAATGTCCTAGAGATGAGAGCGGTGCTCCTAGCATTGCAAGCTTTTCAAGACTCTCTTCCTTCCGGGACTATTGCGATCCAAACAGACATGTCAGTTGTGTGGTACATCAACAAGCAGGGCGGGACCAGGTCCTACCCCTTGTGTCGAGAAGCCCTCAGGCTATGGCAATGGGCGATTTCCTCCCAATGTTTTCTGACAGCAACGCACATCCCTGGGAAATCCAACGTAATAGCCGACTGGCTCAGCAGGGTTATCTTCATGCCTCACGAGTGGTCTCTGAATCACAAAGTTGCAGACCTTATCTTCCGCAAATGGGGCCAGCCTTGCTGCAATCTATTTGCCACCCCCCTCAACAACAAATGCAGCAGCTACTTCTCCCTGCTTCCTCCTCCAGATCAAACTCCCAGGGACGCTGTAGTCCACGATTGGCCTCAGGGACTCCTTTATACATTTCCCCCTTTTTCCCTAATTCCAAGACTCGTACAGAAAGCAAAATCATTGGGTTGCAAAATTATCCTCATTGCCCCCTGTTGGCCTTGACAGGTATGGTTTCCGTTCCTGCACTTTCACCTTGTAGACCAGCCTTGGGTTCTGTACCCAGTGCCAGATCTATTGATTCATCAGTCAAGCAGGTTACACCAATCCCTTCAGACTCTCAAGCTCACAGCTTGGTTTCTCCACTTCCTACCTTAGCCAGACTTCCAAGTATCTCCCCAGCAGTTTGCAATATTATTGTATCCTCCCATAAGTCAACTGCAAGAAAGACTTATGCTAGCAAATTGAAAAGATTTTCTTACTGGGCAGAATCTAGAAACTTGTACCTCTTTTCAGCCCCAGTCCATCAAATTCTAGAATTTCTAGCAGAGCTTTTTTCAGTCGGGTGTGGCTGCTGCTACCATCAGGGTACAACTGGCAGCCATATCTAATTTTCATATTGGAATTCTTCATTCTAGCATTGTTTCGTAAGCTCTGCAAAGCCTTCATGAGAGGAACATCTCTTCTTAGACCCCCAGTGAGGGATCCACCTCCTCCTTGGGATCTCAGTTTAGTTTTGACGACTTTGATTCTGCCTCTGTTTGAACCAGCAGCTTTATGCCCCTTAAAATTTCTTTCTTGGGAAATGCTTTTTCTGATTGCTATTACCTCAGCTAGACTTGTTTCAGAACTCCAAGCACTCTGTGTTTGTCCTCCGTATATGGTGTTTCACAAAGACAGAGTTTCTCTGAGAACCAACCCATCCTTCATACCAAAAGTCTGTTCAGAAAACAATTTAAATCAATTCATCAGTCTCCCCGTCTTCTTTCCCAGTTATAGCAACAAGGCAGAATACGGTCTTCACCAACTGGATGTGCACAGACAATTACGTTTTTACCTCCATAGCACCAAAGAGCTAAGAAAGTTAGACCAATTATTTCTCTCCTATGCTCACAATAAGCAAGTCCTTCCAGTTTCTAAGTTGACCTTAACCAAATGGTTATCTGACACCATTGCCTTTATTTATCAGTTAAGGCATAAATATCTACCAGCAAAACCAAAAGGTCATTCTACTAGAGCATTAGCCACTTCTGTAGCCTTTCAGTCTAATTGCCCATAGACTCAGTTTGTGCAGCTGCCACTTGGGCAAACCCTCATACCTTCATCTCTCATTACAAAGTGGATGTGGTCTCCCGGAGCAGGGCTTCCTTTGGTTCCACTGTTCTGAAGAGTCTGTTCCAGTGAGCCACCCGAGGTCTTTAGATGCTAGGGATGCTGTCCCAAACAGCAAGAATGAAGGCGAGATGGGACAACTTAACATAAAGAAGTTATGTACCTACCATAATGTTCCATGTTAGTTGTCCTTCATCTTGCCTTCCTACTTGCGTCCCCCCTCCTTCACCCTTCCTAGAGGATTGAGAGGAGTTCACTATGGTTTCACTGGCTGATTTCCTTTTTCTTGGTTCACATGCCAGGTAATTTTATGACAATTTACTCTGATCTGTTATTTGGTAAATCAGTTTTAGGTTACTGGTTACTTTATATGTCTAGTGTGCGCTATCACAAACGAGATCTGGATAGCTGACGCTGGGCATTCTGGGATAAGGGTTAGCCTCGAGCCAGTAAATAGCTCTCAAGCTATAGAAGTAGGCCGAGTCAGAGCCGAGGATCGGCGCTGAAGCCAAACAGCAAGAAGGAAGGTGAGGTGAAGGACAAGTAACATGGAACGTTATGGTAGGTACATAACATTTTTTTCTCTTAAGCAACCCTCTCACCCTCCACCTTCAAGCCTAGCAATCCCTCCCTGATTCTGCATCTTCCTTTGTGGTTCCATGTTGATTCAAGTAAATGAATCTGGAAATAATTTAGCAGGGGCTACACTTCTTAGTGGGAGTCATAAGTCTTTCAGCAGAAGTACTCTTCCCTCCTATCCATGGGATTCCATTTACCCAGTAAACCAGATACTCTGTTCCCCCCCCAGTTTTGGAACAAATGTTATCTCAGGGAAGCATGCAACCAGTGCCAGCCTGTCAGATGGTTGCAAAGGGCTTTATTCATGAATTTTTCTGGTTTCAAAGAAAGAAGGTACTGTAAGAACTGATTTGACTATAGAATACTGGAATGAACTGGATGCAACTAGAAGAAACTGGAATGAATGTCTTGATCTGCTAATTATCCAAACTTGAGCTGAACAGGTGCCAGTCTCTCCTTTATGAGCCAAATCTTCATAGCAGTGTGCACACACTGTAGTTCAGTTAAGAATGTTTTATTATGTACATTGGAGTTAGATGTCAACAATGTCTGAATATTGTCTCCAATAACAGTGCTGAAAACCTGAAATAGTTCTTCGCTTTTGCACACACATTCTTCATTTTCCTTTCCTACTGAGTAGTATAATTAATGTTCTGGAATGCAGGATATTTGACTTGACTTGTGCACTCGTAGTCAGTGTATATCTTGCAGCGACTTTCTGCATATCAGTCCAAACCAACTAACTTAATTGTGTCTAAAGCATCTCCTAATAATACCAAAACCCTGTAAGTTTCTACACTCCTCTTTACCCTTGGTTCCCAAGCCTTTTACAGTCTGTTTGTTCTCAGTGTACTGCATATTCTGTTCTTATCAGTATTCTTGACTGAACTTTATTTTCACTGATTGAAAGTGCATTTACTGAAATCATATGGATACTGTGAAGGCCTGCTGTGCAATAAGGCTGTATTTCTAGACTTGTGCAAAGAGAACACAGCATTTTTGTAAATTTAAATGATACCTGATCTTAGAGGGAACTTGGAGGCCTGCGGCTTAAACTGTTCTTACTTGAAGTTTTTGGCAAGGTCCCCAACAAATCCCTTCTTGACCCTGTGTTACCTCTTGTCCCTTTACTTTTTTCTGTTAAAACTAGACTTAAAAAATGTCATCACATTCTCATTGGCAAATTTCAGACATTTCTTAAAATTTTCTATGTATGACTTGCATTATCAGGTTTTCTGCCTTACCCTTTGGGTTTTTGACTGCTCAGAGTATTTACAGTGCATCTGGCTCAAGTCATGACTTATTGCAGACTTCAAGGCATTCATGTTTTTTCATATTTGGATATTTGTCTTGTATTTGCAGACTTGCTTTCCAGTTGTCAAGAGTCCTTAACAAGTCTTCAGAATGTTATTCTACATTTGGGTTTTCAGATGAGGTTGAGTAAATGTTCTCTCATCCATTCTCACATCCTTCTCACAGAATAGTTTTCCAGGGATGTCTGTATTTGGAAGAGCTTTATTTCCTCCATATGAAGTGTAGATGGTTCCAGTAGATGTCCTTCCATTCTCTGCTGCAGTATTCTTAACACATGGGATATAGCCTGCAAAGGGACCAACATCTGTCCAGTGTACCAAAGCCTTTACTTTGTCGTAGGGCATGCTGTACATCATTAGTATGCTCCTCATGTAGTGTAGGGCATAAAAGGGACGTCTGGACATCATACCCTCCTCAGAGCTTCTTTGCCGCCAGTCCAAATGCCATCCTTTGATCGTCGGTCTGATCCACTGGAGTTGTCGTTGTGTTGAGGTCGTATACCTTGGCTTAGATATGTGCCCTGTTGGGGTGTTTTTCCGTGTTTTTTGTTACTTTGTTTATATTTGTGGTTAATGTTATCCAGAAGGAGAAAATGAAATTGTGAGAGACAAATTCCACATAAAGATCACCACAAGCAGTATTTGTCTTGCTTGGGAGCTGCTCACAACCATACATCTTGCAATATTTGTCAGGTTTTTGTCCCTGAAATGCTCAGAAGTTGCCTTTCCTCCCTCAAAATTTATCTAAAGAATCAGAGTCTTAAATGCTTAGCTGAGTGCTCAGTGGAAGCTGCTGCTAGGCCTGATGTGCAACCGCCAATGAAGAGGAAGGCCAAGACTGCTAGGCTGGATTCTTCAGCAGTGCCTACCTTATCAGACATCAGTCTCGAGGTTGATGAAGGCCCACAGGTTCACCTGGTTCCAGAGTCAGTTGCTCTGCTGTGTCCACTTTAGAGACCGGTATGGATTCAGCTACTCGCATGTCCTTGGAGGTATTGCAGGCATGTCTGTGAATCTTGGCTTGTGATTACAGAAGGGCCTAGGTGTATTCACAGATTTTATTGAGGGAGGAAGTGCCGACTATGAATGTGGAGTGCAAGCCTGTCTGGGCCTTCTACCTTTCATAAGGCAGACATCCATTTAAAAAAAGACAGAAAACTAAGCATTTATCTTCTGCTCCCAAAGACCCTCAGAGTGAATGGCAGAATTTTACTCAGTGCCTTTTTAAGACCCTTATGGCTCTGAGACTGCCTCAGGGGGTCTCTATTCCAGCTCCTCCTCGGTTGTATTCCTCTTTCTAAAGGGTTAGAGAGAAGGATTCCTTGGATGAAGAGGTAGATTTTGATGAGGACTCCTTGGCCTACTCTTCACAGATTTCTTTTCCTTTAGACTACAGCTTTTAGGAGGAGGAATCCACCAGTCCAGACTCTCGTGTTGAAGAGATCTCTTTTGGAATACCATTGTAAGGATGATTATTTCAAGTGGGATTGCTCTCTGGTGTCTGAGGTGCACAAGAGATACTATGAACTCCTTCAGATGGATTCCCCTAAATCCTGTGCTGTACCTCCTGTTTTGCCTGCTGCCTTGGATTCCTTTTCCTGCGCTTCACAGGCTCCTGATTCCCAAACTCCTGCCCCTAAGAAACCTGATCGTTTCTGTAAGGTGCCAGAGGACTGCAAACATACAAGTGCCCTTCTGCTGATCCCGCTGTAGTCTCTGTACATTCTGATAAGCTTTCCAAACTATTGTCTTCCACTGTTTCTTCCCTCTGACAAGGACAGTAGGACTGTGGAAAGACTGGCCAAGAAGGTTTACACCTCTGCAACCCTTGCCTTCAGAGCCATTATTTATCAGACTCAGATGACCAAGTATTTCTTTGGCCCTGCTTTCCCAGACTTGCCAGCTTTTAGTTGACCTTTCTAATTCTGAGGTTGACCTCTGCCTGGTCTCAGTTGGAGGCTTCCTCTCAGGTAGCTAGACACTCCATTAAGTGCAGTTATGTTGCAGCAGATGCTTCTTCCAGAGCTGCAGCTTCTGGTTCTGTACTGAGGAGATATTCCTGGCTACACCTTCAACCTTTGCCTGATGACATTAAGGTGAAGTTGATGGATGCCTGTCTGGATAACAAGTGCTTGTTTGGTACTGCTACTGCAGATATGTTCAAGTTTCTACAGGAAAAGGGTAAGGAGTTGCAGGATCTGAAACATATTTTTGTTTCTCCAGTTCCTAAGTTTCAAAGGAATTATCCTTCTAAGTCCGCCTTTGTTTGTAGTCCGTCTCAATCACAGCTAAAATGTAAGAGAGGAGATGAGAGTTCCTCCAGGTAAGCCCACTTAGAGTACTCCTGTTCAGAAGCAGCCCTTTCCTGACAAAACAGGGTCTTTCTGACTTCCACTCAATTCCCAGTCACATTCCTCTTTGTTTTCGTCTCTCTCCCCCCTCTTTGATCACACATTATTCAAGACTCTTGGGTCCTGTCCATCATTCGCCTAGGCTACTTCATGGTTTGGAAATCTCTTCCTCCCTTCATAAGCATTCCTCAACCTCCTAGAGACAAGTTGCATCTCTTTCCAGAGGTTATTCAGGAACTTCAGGCTCAAGGCACTATTCAAGAAGTTCCTGCTGCCCAGAGAGGGAAGGGATTTTTTACTCCAGAATGTTTCTGGTTCCAAGAAAAGAATGCACTTGGAGACCCATTCTGGACCTCTGTCACCTAAACATCTTCCTGAAGGTGCCTACTTTTCGAATGCTTTCACTTCAAACCTTGTTCCCTCTCCGCCTACCTCGGGTTTTCCTTGTTTCTCCAGATATCAAGGATGCTTATCTCCACATTCCTGTTCATCCCCTTTCAGGAAGTTTTTACATTTCTCTGTTGATTCATTGCATTTTCAGTTCTCTGCTTTGCCCTTAGGCCTTTCTACTGCCCCAGGGGTATTCACCAAATGCCTAGCACCTGTGATTGCTCTTTGCAGACTTCTGGGAATTGAGGTATTCCCCTATCTGGATGAACTCCTACTTCAGGCATCCTTACCAGAGGTTTAGCTGCAAAATCTCCACTTTGCCATTTCACTTCTGCAAGGCCTGAGGGT